>NC_052624.1:71832405-72135435 GCF_016161935.1 Mauremys reevesii | reverse complement strand
CAATATTTATAAAGTGGGACTATTTGAAAAAAGCAATGAACAGCACGTATCAGTTACTTCACTGACACAGGAGAAGAAAATCAGAAAAAGCATCATTATAATTAGGCTGGGGAAGCTGTGCTGATAAAGTCAGTAAGGCAGCCATCAGCCCGCCAACCTGAAGGGAATATTCAGCAAGGAACACAGTAGTGACTATATAAAACTGACTATTGCATAACAAAGCTTCCGGAAAGCAGATCGAACAGTCTACTTCAAGATTTCCAAACATGGGGGAATTGGCATAGGCCCAGTGTAATAGACCCCACTGTAGAAAGCGTGACTGGGGAAAAAGGAAGCATGGTCAGGAGCTGTAACATCTACCCAATCCCTGGCCACCATGATGGCGACTGATACCAGTCAGTGCAACTGAAAGCAAATAAGGGTTGTTGTGACAATTGGGCCTACAAATTTACCCCAACTATGAACTCAGCTGTAAAAAGAATGTAAAAGTTCATAAGATGTTATAATAACCTATAACTACAAATATTGATGGGAAAAAGAACAAAAGGGAGGCAGAATAACTGAATTAGATTATCCTATTAAATAACTGCTTGTTAATTATGCTTGTTAAAAAGTGAAGTCAGAAGTTAATGAGCCAAAATTAGTATGTCAGATAGATATTAGCCCTAACTGGAAATCAAAATAATGAAGGGACGGCTACTCCACCCATCACTCCTTTTTTGGGGCCTTAAAAGAAAACAGTTTTTAATCGAGAAAGTACATATGGAGGCTACAAATTGTTGGGCTCAACGGGTAGTGATCAACGGGTCCATGTCTAGCTGGCAGCCGGTATCAAGCAGAGTGCCCCAAGGGTCGGTCCTGGGGCCGCATTGTTCAATAGCTTCATTAATGATCTGGAGGATGGCGTGGACTGCACTCTCAGCAACTTTGCAGATAACACTAAACTGGAAGGAGTGGTAGATATGCTGGAGGGTAGAGACAGGATACAGAGGGACCCAGACAAATTAGAGCAGTGTTCCCAAACTTTAACAATCTGTGAACCCCTTTCACTAAAATGTCAAGTCTCACAAACCCCCTCCTAAAAATGAGTATATCCAGGGATTTTCTCCTTTACCTGAGTATAAATTATAAAAGCAGTGATCTTGGAAAAATAAAATTTGTTTTTATGACATGCTTATTACACTTTATTATTATTAATCATTACCGTATTTTTATTACATTATGAAAACGGCAACACTCTTCCAAGATCTCACTTTTGTAGCTTGTATCACTTTGAATAAGCCTGTTATAAGACAAGGCTCCTATGTTTCATCAAGGAGTATCAGATGTGAAACTGCATGAAGGTATTTAAGAAATCAACTCAAAGAGTTTCTCCTACACAAGCATTCAGGTATTGAGTAGTCCAGACAAACAACGCACGTTACAACAAAGCTTAAACTTGTTCTTCATAATAATTTTAAAAACAATACTAGCTGTCTATTTAATTTTAAAAACAGCAAAAAATATCCACCTCTGTTTCCATTTCTTATAAGAAGTCTTAAAGTTTAAATCTCCTCGGTGTGATAGATATGCTTGCTTTGATCTGCTTAGCTCTTGGAAGTCCAGGGGCTCCGGGTTGCTGGCCCCGTGCTGCCTGGGGTACCTAGGGACAGCTCTGTCCACCATTAGGGATTTTTCCCCCCCAAGAGTCCCCTGTAATATTTCATGAACCCCCAGGGGTTCACAAACTCCAGTTTGGGAACCACTGAATTCGAGGATTGGGCCAAAAGAAATATGATGAGGTTCAACAAGGACAAGTGCAGAGTCCTGCACTTAGGACGGAAGAATCCCATGCACTGTTACAGACTAGGGACCGAATGGCTGGGCAGCAGTTCTGCAGAAAAGGACCTAGGGGTTACAGTGGATGAGAAGCTGGATATGAGTCAACAGTGTGCTCATGTTGCCAAGAAGGCTAATGGCATTTTGGGCTATATAAGTAGGGGCATTGCCAGCAGATTGAGGGACGTGATCATTCCCCTCTATTCTGCATTGGTGGGGAGTACTGTGTCCAGTTTTGGGCCCCACATTACAAGAAGAGTGTGGAAAAATTGGAAAGAATCCAGCGGAGGGCAACAAAAATGACTAGGGAGCTGGAGCACATGACTTATGAGGAGAGGCTGAGGGAACTGGGATTGTTTAGTCTGCAGAAGAGAAGAATGAGGGGGGATTTAATAGCTGCTTTCAACTACACCTCTACCCAGATATAATGCGATGTAATATAACACGAATTCGGCTATAATGCAGTAAAGCAGCGCTCCGGCAGATCAAAGCAAGTTCAATGTAATGCAGTTTCACCTATAATGCGGTAAGATTTTTTGGCTCCCAAGGACAGCGTTATATCGAGGTAGAGGTATACCTGCAAGGGGGTTCCAAAGAGGATGGATCTGGACTGTTCTCAGTGGTAGCAGATGACAGAACAAGGAGTAATGGTCTCAAGTTGCAGTGGGATGACAGGTATTATCATATTTCATACCATTGAAGACACTATCAAACAAGACGGTTTTTCCTTTTAAAAACTGTGTACAACTAAAGGGAAAAGGAACAAGAAATGTTGTTAAAATGAAAGACTTACTTAATACTTTACTTTTCAAATCCTTTAACTCTTTTTTCCTTCTTTTCTGTGTCTTTAATAAAAGGTTTAAAAGGATTTTTAATGGTGTGTTTGCCATGGCGCTAATCAGGTCGAGGTCTCTGTATACCAAACCACAGACCTTGTTTAATATTATTTAATGTTGGACAGTGACTGGGTTATGTTAACACCTTTAGCCCACATATTCCATCTACATTAGTACAACACGGTATGTCTACACTGCTCTGGGAGTGAGTCTCCCAGCACCAGTAGAAAGGGCCCACTTAGTGATAGCAGTACAGACACTGCAGCTCAGACTCCCAAGTCCACCTAATCCCATGAGTCTGAACTGGGATGGCTAGTCTCCGCCACAGCACATCCACATTGCTATTTTGAGCACACTAACGCAAGTCTGTCTCCTCAGCCTGGGTGGCTCGCTCCCATGTGCAGAGCTGACATACCCTCTAGGTTAATTGCACCTCAAGACCAGCCCCCTCACAGATTTGGATGAAGAGAAAGGGCCAAAAAGGTGGCTTAAAGCCATTTTTGTACTTCCCCCCCTTCTGATCTGGTCCTATATCATAGTTAAATCATTATGTTAATTAAAAGAAGGCTAAAGCATAAAAAAAGAACAAAAACTCAAGGTATATAATGATAATTTTTGAAATAAGGAATCTAGAAGTAAAGAAACCAGGAGGGCAGAGACTGTAACTAAACAAACATGGGGATTACACCCAGGAAGATCAGGCCATAAACCAAATATTAAAAAATGAATAAATTCCCTTGGCAGTCCCTGTCTATGATCTTCTGCTAATCTGAAGAAATATGAAAGAAAGAGAAGGGTTGCCAATTATACAAGTATAAAAGGGGGCAGCACTTCAGGCCTGGTCTACACTACGTGTTTATACCGAATTTAGCGTTAAACCGATTTAACGCTGCACCCGTCCACACAACGAAGCCCTTTATATCGATTTAAAGGGCTCTTAAAACCGATTTCTGTACTCCTCCCCAACGAGGGAAGTAGCGCTGAAATCAGTATTGCCATGTCAGATTAGGGTTAGTGTGGCCGCAATTCGACGGTATTGGCCTCTGGGCAGTATCCCACAGTGCACCATTGTGACTGCTCTGGAAAGCCATCTGAACTCGGATGCACTGACCAGGTAGACAGGAAAAGCCCTGCGAACTTTTGAATTTCATTTCCTGTTTGCCCAGCGTGGAGCGCTGATCAGCACGGACTGTACGGGAGATACTGGATCTGATCGCTTTATGGGGAGACCAATCTGTTCTATCAGTGCTCTGTTTCAGAAGACGAAATGCCAAAGCATTTGAAAAAAATCTCCAGACAGAGGCCACAGCAGGGACTCCACACAGTGCTGCGTGACAAGCGTAACAGAAAGCCAAAGAATCAAATGGACGCTCATGGAGGGAGGGAGGGAGGGAGGGAGGGGGGACTGAGGACTCCAGCTATCCCACAGTCCCCGCAGTCTCTGAAAAGCATTTGCATTCTTGGCTGAGCTCCCAATGCCTGAAGGATCAAAAACACTGTCCCGGGTGGTTCAGGGTATATCTCATCAATTTACCCCCCTCCCTCCCGTGAAAGAAAAGGGAAAAAAAATCATTTCTCGCCTTTTTTCAATGTCACCGTATGTCTACTGCATGCTGCTGGTAGACGCGGTGCTGCGGCGCTGAACAGCAGCATCCCCTCCCCTTCCTTTCCTGATGGCAGACGACACAAAATGGTGGAAAACCGTCCTCTTCATCCTGTGAGTGCTCCTGTCTGGCCTCAGTGAGGTCGGGCGGGGCACCTGGGCAACAATGGGAATGACTCCTGGTCATTCCCGGCAGATGGTGCAAAATGACTGATAACCGTCATCACCAATTTCCAATTGCAGACGGTGCTATAGCTGGTAACCGTCTCTGCTACCTTGCAAAGGCAAATGAATGCTGCTGTGTAGCACTGCAGTACCGCGTCTGTCAGCAGCATCCAGTACACATATGGTGACAGTGACAAAAGGCTAAACGGGCTGCATGGTTGCCATGCTATGGCGTCTGCCAGGGCAATCCAGGGCAAAAGGGCACAAAATGATTGTCTCCCGTTGCTGTCACGGAGGAAGGACTGAGTGACGACATTTACCCAGAATCACCCGCAACACTGTTTTTGCATTGGGATCTCAACCCAGAATTCCAATGGGCGGGGGAGACTGCGGGAACTATGGGATAGCTACGGGATAGCTACCCACAGTGCAACGCTCCGGAAATTGACGTTAGCCTTGGTACATGGATGCAGACCGCCGAAATAATGTGCTTAGTGTGGCCGCGTGCACTCGACTTTATACAATCTGTTTTAAAAAAACGGTTCATGTAAAATCGGAATAATCCCATAGTGTAGACATACCCTCAGAACAAGACATTATCAGGCAGCAACATAGCCCTACATTGAAGGCTATGTTAGCTGTGTGATGAGGGTCTCAAAGAACCAAAAGGCATATCAGACTAGAATCAGCCAGTAAATAATAGCAAGAAATTAAACTGGAGAATTAGAAAATTTCCAAATGATACCCCTAAAATTTACTTAAAGGCTTGGTTTCTGGATAATCAGAGCCCTCAAATTTCCATTTTAAAAAAAATATTTTTGCCTTTAAAATTCTTGAAAGCAATATAAAATAATGTGGATTAAAACAAAATAACCATGAGCACAGATTATGAGATCAATAAGCAATTCAGCAATTTTAAGATGACATTCTAATGACCTTCCAAAATAAAAAGACAACAGAATGTGTTAAATGAAAACCTTAGAAGATACTGTGCCAAGTAATCTTGAGCAGTGTAGTGGGCCGGTGTGGCTCCCCTCCTCCCCGGAGAGGGTTGAACCCCGGACACAGGAAGGGGCAGGGCTACAGCGTGGTGAGCCCGCCCCTCAGAGAGTCAGACGGCGACCCGGAAGGATAAAAGCCGGGCCTTCCAGCCCAGTCAGTGCCCAGCCACCGGGGAGAGCAGACCTGTCTGAGGGAGCTCCTGACGGAGGAACCGCTGGAGCCCCGGGCAGCTGCCTGGACTGGCCGGAGAGCACCCTACCCCGCTACTGGGAAGACCTGCCGGAGCTTCCCCGCACCACCTACGACGAGGAGCCAGTAGGAGCTTCCCCGCTACCGTGCTGTTACCCCGAGGAAACCCCGGAGCAGGATTGGCCGGACTTCCCCGCGGAACTACCCGATCTACCCCCCAGCCCGGGTTGTGAGGAACCCATGCAGTGGGACTTCCCGGGACCAGACGCCGTGGACCAGGTAGGACAAGAGGGGGATATTGGAAGTGGCCCGGGGGCAGCCGACCTCAGTCAGGCTACTGATCAGACAATACCCATGTCAGTGTGTTGCGGTCAGGATCCCCACTGACCATCAGCGGTAACGACCGCTGCCTAGGGCCCCGGGCCGGGACACAGTGGAGTGGGTGGGCCTGTGTCCCCCCTGCTACCCCACTCACGGGTGGCAGTTATCCCCCTCACCCGATTGCCCAGCCTGCTGCAAGAGGCCTGAGCTCCTGTACTGTTCACTGCTCAGCCTGCTGCAAGAGGCCTGAGCTCCTGTACTGTTTACTGCTCAGCCTGCTACAAGAGGCCTGAGCTCTCCTTGTACTGCTTGCAGCCCAGCCCCTGCACCAGAGGGCCTGGACCTTTTCTAGACTGTTTGCAGCCCAGCCCCTGAACCAGAGGGCCCGGGCCTTTTCCAGACTGTTTGCAGCACAGCCCCTGCACCAGAGGGCCTGGGCCTTACCTAGACTGTTTGCTGCCCAGCCCCTGCACCAGAGGGCCTGGGCCTTTCCTAGACTGTTGGTACTGTTTGCAGCTCAGCCTTGCAGCAAAAGGCCTGAGCCCCAACTGACTCTGGCCTGGTCTACACTAGGCGTTTAAACCGGTTTTAGGAGCGTAAAACCGATTTAACGCCACACCCGTCCACACTGAGAGGCCCTTTATATCGGTATAAAGGGCTCTTTAAACCGGTTTCTGTACTCCTCCCTAACGAGAGGAGTAGCGCTAGTATCGGAATTACCATATCGGATTAGGGTTAGTGTGGCCGCAGATCGACGGTATTGGCCTCTGGGCGGTATCCCACAGTGCACCACTGACCGCTCTGGACAGCAATCTGAACTCGGATGCAGTGGCCAGGTAGACAGGAAAAGCCCTGCGAACTTTTGAATATTTCCTGTTTGCCTAGCGTGGAGCTCAGATCAGCACGTGTGGCGATGCAGTTAAAAATCAAAATAAAGAAAGAGCTCCCGCATGGACCATGCGGATGTGATCGCTGTAAGGGCAGGCAAATCTGTTCCATCAGCGCTCCGTTACAGAAGACGAAATTCAAAATCATTTTTAAAAAATCTCCAGACAGACGCCATAGCAGGGACTCAGCGCACTGCTGCGTGACAAGCTTAACGGAAAGCCAAAGAATCAAATGGACGCTCATGGACTGGAGGACTCAAGCTATCCCACAGTTCCTGCAGTCTCCGCAAAGTATTTGCATTCATGGCTGAGCTCCAAATGCTTCTAGGGTCAAACACAGTGTCCACGGTGGGTCAGGGCATAGCTTGGCAATTTCCCCCCCCCCACCCCCACCCCCAGAAGTGAAAGGGAAAACAATCCTCTCTTGACTCTTTAACATGTCACCCTATCTTTACTGAATGCTGCAGATAGACCCGATGCTGCAGCACTCAACACCAACATCCTTGCTCCTCCCCGCCCTGGGTGGCTGATGGTGCAAAACGACTGGTAGCCGTCCTCATCATCAGCCTATTGGCACATGGGGCAGTGCAAAAGGACTGGTAACCATGCAGACTAGCATCGGTGAGGTCTATCAAGGGTGCCTGGCCCTAATTTTTCCTGGTAGATGGTGCAGTATGGCTGATAACCATCGTCATCATAGCAACAGGGGGCTGAGCTCTGTCAGCCCCCACCCTTCATGTGTAAAAAAAAGATTCAATTGCCCCTGGACTAGCAGAGGGATGCTGGGCTCCTCTCCTCCACACTCCTTACTGTCCTGTCTGGACTATCATAGCAGCTGGAGGCTGCCTTCCACTCATTTCTCACTAACAAGTCAGTGTGTCTTATTCCTGCATTCTTTATTACTTCATCACACAAGTGGGGGGACAATGCTACAGTAGCCCAGGAAGGCTGGGGGAAGAATGGAATCAACAGGTGGGGTTGTTGCAGGAGCACCCCCTGTGAATAGAATACAGCTCATAATTTCTGCAGGATCTGACACAGAGCAGCTGTGCTCTCTGATACAGTGGTTCTCTAGTACACTTGCCCATATTCTAGGCAGGACTGATTCTATTTTTAGATACCAAAAAGGAGGGATTGACTCTGGGAGTCATTCCCAATTTTGGCTTTTGCGCCCCTGGCTAAGAGCAGCCAGGAGCACTTATGACAGCAACAGATGGTGCAAAACGACTGGTAGCCATGATCATCTTTTTACCAATTTATGGATTCGTAGATGGTGCAGTATGGCTGGTAACCATCTCTGCTGTCATGCAAAAGCAAAAGCATGCTGCTGTGTAGCGCTGCTGAATCGCCTCTGTGAGCGGCATCTAGTACACATACGGTGGCAGTCACAAAAGGCAAAACAGGCTCCATGATTGCCATGCTATGGCATCTGCCAGGGCAATCCAGGGAAAAAAGGCGCGAAATGCTTGTCTGCCATTGCTTTCCCAGAGGAAGGAGTGACTGACGACATTTACCCAGAACCACCCGCGACAATGATTTTTGCCCCATCAGGCACTGGGATCTCAACCCGGAAATTCCAAGGGGCGGGGGAGGCTGCGGGAACTATGGGATAGCTACAGAATAGCTACCCACAGTGCAACGCTCCAGAAGTCGATGCTAGCCTCGGACCGTGGACGCACACCACCGATTTAATGTGTTTAGTGTGGCCGCGCGCACTCGATTTTATACAATCTGTTTTACAAAACAGATAGCCATAGCCTCTGTTAACTGTTCTGAAGTTACTTCCACTGTCATGGAATGAGCAATTAAGAGAACAAAAAGCATCCATCTTTTCTCACACACACACCATAATTTGCACACGCTTGTGATAAGAAAAGGTATCACACATCTGTACAATTTGTCATATACCTCTGTTCACACCATCTCCCATGGATTTACCCTACCATTCCAATCTCCTGAGCAGCTTCAAATAACTGCTACTTCTTTACAATCAGCATGCCAAAGAAATGATTCTTTTTCCTCTGAAATTATCTCGGAGTGCGAGGGCCAGCAAGATTCAGCCCTGGGCCAGTAGCAGTTTTTTCTTTATCTAAATATGTCACAGCTTTAAAGTTGAATACCGGATAGCCTTGCAGGGTTAGAAATGAGAGGATGCACAGTCTGACCCCTACACTCACTTCTAGCTCTGAAGGCTGCTGTAAAACTGCAGCTACCAATGGCACCAAGAAGTGATTGCTGCAGCAGAAGATCACTGAAGCACAGACCATGTTCCCCTTTCCCCAGCCCTGCTTTCTGCACAGGTGGCCAAAATGAAGGATAGAGCTGCAATAGTGCTGTTGCTCTGTTTCACCTGAGGCTCTCCTAATGAAGTGAGACTCTACCAGTCACCAGACAAGATGGCTTTAATGTCACTTTGTGCTAGCAGTGCGTCACAGATTACTAGATCTTAAGGCCAGGGGGGACCATTAGATTATCTAGTCTGATGGCCTGTACAATACAGAACATTTAATTTTACCCAGTTCCCCCTTGTAATGGGTTGCACGCCGCACCCTGTTGGATTTGGCCCCTTGGCCCCACTCCTTGAAGACTCAGGGACGCTCCCAGCTGGTGCAACCCCCGTGATCTTTATTTTGTGTCCATTTCCCACCATCAGTTTCCCACTATTTACAGGCTATTTACACGGCTTGGCCTCACACAGGCCTGACCAGCAACAGACTATTAGGCTCCTTCCTCCCTCTGAGCCTGACCTTCCCCTCCTGTTCTTTACCCTCCCCCCTTCTTCCACTTCCTCCCAGCCTTTTAGCTCCTGCTAATGAGGCCGGCAGGTGTGGGCAGTTCCCAGGCAACCACTGGCTATTTACCCAGCTCCAGTCCATTCCCCCTGATTGGGGGCTGGATGGCAGAAGTAGATTAGGGGCTTTCCTAGCAGCGCCCTGCCATACCCCTGTATTAAACTGCATTGGTTTAGACTAGGGGTTCCTAAACTTGGTTCGCGGCTTTTTCAGGGTAAGCCGCTGGTGGGCCGCGAGATGCATTGTTTACCTGAGTGTCTGCAGGTACGGGTGTTGGCAGCTCCCAGTGGCTGCGGTTCACTGTTCCCGGCCAATAAGAGCTGCAGGAAGCGGCGCAGGCCAGGTCACCACTCCCTGCAGTTCCCATTGGCCAGCACCGGCGAACTGCAGCTACTGGGAGCTGCGAACACCCAGGTAAACAAAGTATCTTGTGGCCTGCCAGGGGCTTACCCTGACACAAGTCACAAACCAAGTTTGGGAACCCCTGGTTTAGACTAAAGCATTTCAGTTCTTGGAAGACTACACTGTTGTGTGCCACAGGCAGCGCTGGCTTTAAGCCGATTCCCGGAATTGGGCCCCGCGCCTAAGAGGGCTCCGCACCTTATTTTTTTTAAAATTCATCTGGAGGCAGGAGGGGGGGTCCGCTCTGGGTCCTTTGGGGGCATTTTGGCGGCCGGGGGGGGGGGGAGTGTCTGCTCCGGGGCTTCGGCGGCATTTCTGTGGCGGGGGGTCCTTCGGTGCCACAGAAGACCTGGAGCAGACCCCCCCCCCACCTCCAAAGCGCTACCGAAGCCCAGGACCACCGCCAGGTATTCAAATCAGGCCCCGCCCTTCATAAAGCCGTCCCTGGCCACAGGCAGAGAACAGGAGAGACAGAGGTGCCACCAAAGGCTGAAGGCTGCCTGACTGCCATGATTGGGGTGGCAAAAAAGCTAGAGCTGCCCCGATAACGTTGCTGTAGAAAACAGAACATTCATGCCCTCCTACAGAAAACCCATCACAGAAGAGAAAAAAGAGGAGCCCAAAACGGATAAAAACTCGTGGAGTTTCCTTTAAATTCTTCTGTCAGGTTTTGTCTCCTTATGAAGAAGCAAAGGTTCTGCCCATCCCAAACCTGCTGGTCCCTGAGAACCATCCAGAGCTCTGGGATTTGTCAGAGGCATTATGCATTGTATAGCTCAAGGGTTCACAGTGGTTTTCTCTCCCTATCTTCCAGCACAGCTCAGATGGAGCCATGTTAGAACTCTTGCTGCACGTGGCAGCCTCTGGAATCCCCAACATGGAATGGTCTCTGCAGGAAGGTTAATTCAGCCACAGGTTGCTAAGGAGACAATGCAAATTACCCGTTACTCCATTCTTCTTGCACTCTACAGGTTCAGATTATTTGGATTGGGGTGGGGACGGTGTATGGAAGTGGCTGACCATCCCCTTCTGCACAGTCACATGCATGGAGGATTATCTCTGTGTACAACCCTATGCAATACAACCTGAAATTACTGCCCAGAAGAAATGGATCAAAATCTTCCCAATTTTACACCTAATCGCAATACAGATATCTTTAAAAACTTTACATTTTGTCTAGAAAGGAAACAGAAATTTCTGATGATACAGAATTGTTTAATGGTTTTTACATTACTAGACAACAAAACAAGAGCCTGAAAAATACATCCAATGCTGGGTTCCTAAAGTTAAAGAGCCATGGATGCTAAGCACCCCTAGAAATAAGGCCATGTAGTTAGATTTAGGTGCCATACTTTAGACACCAAGTTTGAAAACGTTTACCAAGATATTTAGGGCTCATTGTTCCTCAGCTACCTTTGGCTGAGATAAGCTTGGTACGGGTTTGGTCTGGGGGGTATTATTATTAAGGTTATTATTTGCACTGCAGTAGCACTGAGGCCCCAATCAGGCCCCATTGTGCTATATGCTGTACAAACATATAAGAACAGATTCTAGGCACCTAATGATGCAGTTAGGTACCTACTGCAATTTTCAGGAGTGGCTAGGCACCTAACTTCCATGGCAATCAATGGGAGTTGGGTATCTAGGGACTTTTAAAAATCCCAGTAGGTGCTTATCTGAATCTTTAAGGCACCTAACTATCTTTAAATATCTGGCCAAAAGTTCCTGCCTCAAACAAACAGTTTACAATCTCAGCATCTGATGTGAAACAACAGGTGGAGAAAAAAAACAAAATGGGGAAGGGTGTATGACAAGGTAACAATTAAGCCAACTATGTTTGATGTAATAAGCAGCAGTCTTATCTCATCCATTACCCAGCCACTGTTGTGTGTTTTGGAAGCAACATAGCAGAGGTGAGTCGTAAGGAGAGGAGAGATTTGAAGTAGACAATATAGATGCTCCATAAGGAGCTCCCCCCATGCACAAGGGCCGACATGTTTTTTTATGTTTCATTTGTATGTTTGCTCTTCAATAGTCACTATCCGTATTTAGTACGTTAAAGTCATCCTTCAAGAAAAATACATAATAAAATTCTTCCAAGTTTCACAGCATCTTCCCTTCCAAGGCTGTGAAATACTACTTATCACTACTGTTTAGAAATTGACATTATAATAATTAATTTCTAGTCAGTCTTCTTAACCAAGCTAAATGAATTGAGTCTGTCCACAAACTGTTTTTCTGGATATAATGTATTTGTTTCTTTGGCCTGGTCCACACTAAAAAGGGGGTTCGAATTAGGGTACGCAAATTCAGCTACGGGAATAGCATAGCTGAATTCGAAGTACCCTAATTCGAATTACTCACCCGTCCAGACGCGGCGGGGTCGAACTCCGCAGCTCCCCCGTCGACTCCACCACCGCCGTTTGCAGTGGTGGAGTACCGGAGTCGACCGCGGCGCTTCCGGAGTTCGAACTATCGCGTCTAGATCAGACGTGATAGTTCGAACTCCGTGAAGTCGAACTCACCGCGTCGACCCGCGCGGTGAGTATGGACCTGCCCTTAAATTGACTCTATTCTATTTCTCTTAGTTTCTTTCACTTGAGCCATATGCTTACCTTTCGTGTCATATAAACAGTTCTTTATTTCACTTAAAACAATTTAAAAAACTGTAATTACAGAAAAACATTTTCTGTAATGTTGTTCTGTAACAACATTACAGAAAAAAAGAAAAAATGTTTATACTATTAAATAAAAAATGAGAGGGAATGCATGTCAAGCAAAGGAAATATAATTAATTTAAAAATGGAACAAGTAATATGAATTATTTTGACCCTTCAATTAAGTTCCAGCCAAAATACTTCTACAGGAGGCATTTTTTAGCCCATAAGTCCATGCATAAAAAATTCAAGAGTTTAGCTAGCAGTTTGCAAAAACATTACTTAACATGGTTTATCCATGCATGACTTTATAAAGTAAATGAGATTCAATTTTTGGTAAAGAAAAGTAATGAAGTGCAAAATCACTTCCCTTTAGAATGACAAGTAGAAGGCCTACTCTATTTGTTAGGCAGTTTGCTGTCTTTGAAGACATTTTTCTCCACTTTGTCTTTCTAAAGATTTTTATTTAAATATTAAAGCAGACTTTAATGCAGAAGGGTCACTCCATGAGAAATTTTCATTCAGACAACAGGACTGCATTTTACTTTCTTATTCATGTTTTTAACTAATATTTTAAAGTATATCTCAACTGCAAGAGAATGACTAGAATCAGACAACACATTTGTGTCTTTCATCAGAATATTCATTCATTGTATGCAACTAGTACAATCAAATTTCAGTGTATTATATAACAAGATTAAACATGCTGGAGGTTTTTTAATAGTTAGCCCTGCCAACTTGCAGCATGGTATGACACTATTATTCTGTATGTACAAATTTTAATATTTCAGTTTTCCAAAGAACACTTGGATGCTCCTCAATCACTTGTACAGAAACTTGAACTTTATGCCTCATGTTCAATTTGTGCACTCTCCATTTTTTTCCTTTCCAAATATTCTGAACATTTTTCCTACACAGATTCCTCCTGAAATTCAATAGTGACAATTTCTTTCTTTACACTCCCACATACAGTATGCACAAGCTGATAAACAGAATTAGTCCACACTCTGCTTTTATGTCAGGCACCATAGGTCAACAAAACTTTTTCAGCAGAATATCATACCTACGCAATAATCCTATAACTTCATGGTTACAAAACCTAACTAAAAGCCTGACTAGTAAGTAACACAGAGAGAAACATGTTGGTAGCAAAAATATAACATTTTTCCAAGTCACATATTTGTATCATTTTTATTTTGGTTTACAGGATTATAAAGTATTCCTTTTTAAATCTACAGTAGATTCAGACCTTGATTTCCTCCAGCTTCTATACACAAGACTGGACTCAAGATGAAGAAAGGTTTCTCCAGGGGAGGGCTGTGGCAATGCAAGCCACCTGTAATCTCCTGTATGCTGAAGGGGAAGGGTACATGGGGCTACCACAGCTCCAGAAATGGATGTCAGTGGTTTGTGAGGGAGTGTGACCACAGCACCTGCAGATATGCTGAGTGGTTGCAGCAAATTGCTTTTCACTTGAGGATGGAGGATTTTGCCCTGGTGCAGGGCCAGGAGGGGATGCAGCCTGAAAATTTTGCAGAGTCCCAGAAGGCACAGGAAAAGCAAGCTAAATCCCAGGAAAATGATGCAGGGAGCAAAGCCCTCTCTGGTGCTTCTTAACCTTATCCTTCCTGCCAGTATTACACCTCCATGAACAGCCATGCAGCGTAAGCTCTCCACCCACACCTTGTCAGTTTACCCCTTACTTCTAATGAGGGCAGAAGATGTATAGAAAATTGGCATTAACTCCTGTTGGAAATGTAACAAAGAGAAGCAGCTCCTTGGTTTCTACCCCTCCCAAACTGTGGATGGAAACTGAATCAAGAGGCCTTCCCTTCAGAGGGACTTGCACAAGTTATGGGGTAGCATGCTTTGGACTGCACTGCAACTAGGGATATCTTCTTCTGAGTTCCCTACTCCAGTTCCACATACACTGTCACCCTTCCTCATGCATACAGCTAGAGAAGGGGCACATCTGCCCCTTAAGCTCCTTCCCATACACTGAATTCCAGAGTACGTACAGTAGAAGAGATTAAAGTGGATCAAAAGTCTATAGTTTATTTTGTTTCAATAATTTTTAAAGCAAGACAAACCTCTTTATGGGATTACAAGAACTACATTGAATGCTGTAAACATTTCTTATTAGCTACATATTAAAGCTTTGGTAAGGTAGAGACAGAATTACCTGCAACAATCCAGTGAAGCAAAAAAGGATGAGTCATCAGTCTGCAAGTTGAATAATAGGCAACATTGTAAATTCAGATGGAGGTAAGCATAGTAATGAATGAAAACCCAGTTCATAAAATTACACCTCTGAGAAAGCATCTAGGAAGGTAACTCATAAACATACCCATCTAGCCTAGAATTAAGCAGTTTAAAGGGACTCCAGTGCGCGGGGGTCGGGGGGGAGAGGCACTTACAGAAAATCCCTACGGAATAAAAGGAATAACTTTTCTTAAACGATCCAATAGAATTCTATAGCAGGAATATAATTCTCTATTACCTGCTATAGGCTGGTTTACAAATTCTATAGAAAGAATGCATCATTCTGTATTCAATTTAGTAATTACACCTCTACCCTGATAGAACGCGACCCGATATAACACGAATTAGGATATAACACTGTAAAGCAGCGGGGAGCCCTGGGCCCTTTAAAGCGCCACCTCAGCCCCACTGCTTTACCGCGTAATATCCGAATTCATGTGGCACCCCGGGCCCTTTAAATCACCACCCGAGCCCCACTGCCAGAGCTCCGACGGTGATTTAAAGGGCCCGGGGCTCTTGCCAAACCCAATATAACGCTGTCTCACCTATAAGGCGGTGAGATTTTTTGGCTCCCAAGGACCACGTTATATCGGAGTAGAGGTGTAATTTTTATGGAATTCTATAAATTTCATCCCTATTAACATCTGTACAATTTTTCCACAAAAGAGAAAAACTAAAGAAGGAAAATAACTCAAATATCCTCTCCAATTCTGGAGCCAAGAAAAAATTACTGTTTTGTTCTTTGATTGAAAGTAGTAACAGAATCTATTATGATAACTAATGACACCAGAATATTTCTGACTAACCACACTGACAGAAAAAGGCTCAAATTCTGCTTTCAATTTCAGTGGTCTAAATATTGAGTAATTCCATTATTTCAGTTTATTACTCCAGATTTATCAATGTAACCATTGTGATAAACTCAGGACAGACAGCTGAGGGGGGGAGGGGGAGAAACAGTCCCAGAATGTTAAAAGGTCCTCCTCCCCATCAACTGAGGAGGGGTAACTACAGGTCAATAAGGTTCAGCTGAGAAGGGGTTACGGTTACCAGAGAATCAATTAGGATCAGCTCTTCCAACTAAGGGCTGCCTGAGACTTTTTTAAACCCTCCCCTGTTGGGAAAGGAGGGGGAGAGAGAGAGAGAAGGAGGAGGAGAAGGAAAAGGAGAAGGAGAAGGAGTCATGCTGCCAATAGGTTTGGAGCAGTCAGACAGCGAGTCTCACCAGGAGGGGAGGATGCATTCCCTCCCATAAGGGAGAAAAACAAGCCCAAAAGACTAGTGGAGAGAAGGAACAGACTTCCCCTGTGCAACCAAGAGGGACTGTTTTACCCAAGTCTGTCTCACCAAGGCTAAAAGCAGCGGAGGCTGATGAGACCAAGAAGGTGCCTTGCCACACCATGCAAAACTTAGACCAACAACAGGTTCTTATTTTGGTCACTGTTGGTAGATTTAGATAATTCAGCTCAACATTTCAATGGCACATGGAGGAGTAGAATGGAGACAGTGCATGCTGGTTTCACAGCTATTTAGAATTTACCTCTCCTCCCCCAAAGCATGAATCTTTATTAATTTGCTTAGGAGTTAAAGCTGCTTAAAATGTAAATCCCACAAGCACAATTACTAAATAAATCAACAGAACACCATCAATACATTCCCTAAATATACAAACCTCACATAGCCAAATGCACTCAGACTCCTCACTGCCACAACAAATTCGTCTGTCCTTTCAACATCTAACAATCCATAGAATATCAGGGTTGGAAAAAACCTTCGGAGAGCATCTAGTCCAACCCCCTGCTCAAAGCAGGACCAATCCCCAGACAGATTTTTTTGCCCCAGTTCCCTAAATGGCCCCCTCTAGGGTTGAACTCACAACCCTGGGCTTAGCAGGCCAATGCTCAAACCACTGACCTACCCCTCCCAACCACACCTCCCATCCCAAAATCCTTTGTTTTACACACAAATGCCACACCTTTCCTCTGACCTCTTACTTTTCCCATGAAGAAATAACTCATTTGACTTTACCAGTTTGTTACAATTCCAAAGTTAGTTGTACTTTCGACCCAATCACTCTCTCTCCCCGTGGGCACCCTTTCCAAGTGACAGGTCCACACCTGTAATTTTCTCAGAGTGGAATCCCCTTTTAGACTGGATGTCCTGAAGACCAAAGTTAAGACTGGTTTAGATCTTTGTTACTTGTCAGCCAACAACACAACAACCAAACCCCAGAGATAGAGACCCTTCAGAAAATTAATACAGATATCTCCCACATTCTTCACACCAGTATATAGCACGTTTCTCCTTGTTCACACCCTTTTACGATACTTAGAGCACCACCAAAGAATTGTGGAACACTGGATCCATGCCCTGGTTTTCTGCTAACTTATGATCACAGCACATTTATCATACAGAGACTTACATCATCCCTGCCACACACAGTTAAATTCTACTAAACTACTAGTAACCATCTTCAGTACAGAGCACATGGCAGGCTTTAACTTGGCATTTCAGAATACCTACAGTTCACTAGATCAGAAGTGAAGCACTTGCAACAGTAAGCGTCTTTCTTCTTTTTATACCAAAGCATCTTTAAAGACACGGGGAACAGTACAGGGTCACCATACATTCCTGTCCATGGCTTGCTCCTCCATTAAACCCGGCCTGGTCATGTTCTTGTGAACAATGCCTGGCCTATTTGTTGGACTGATGTTGGTTATCTTTGCATTATCTTCTCTGGCATGCCATCATCTGTCTGTCTTTGGGAACGTCTTCACCATTGTCCTCTTTTTGATTATAGCCAACCCTGTTCCCTGATTTCATTTTCTACTCTCCTAACTTCTTTGGTCTTAAATTAATTTCACTTTACACCTGCCATCTTTCAAAGAACTCTCATCTCTACTGCCTCCAGATTTCTGATGTCTACCTCATTTAATACAGCTGCTTCCAGACCAGACTGTAATATTGTTAGTACACTGATTTGATAAGTTTTCACAACACTTAGCAACAATTACTAATTCTCCAGCCCTTGTGACCACTTACATACTTGAATAAATTGCCTTGTAAGGACATTTCCAATTCTACAATAGAATAGAATAGATATCTAGGATCACAAAGCATATTCGCCAGAGTGGATAAAAATCAATGATTTTTAAAAAATAAAAGTTGGATTTTTTTTCCCTTAAATACATTTTTCTTTTATAACAAATTTATTTAAAATCAAATTTGAAATTATGACAACCCACATCTAGGTCTAAACTTACTATAATCTATTCAGCTCGTTTAAAATAATTTTTTCAAAAATATTCTAGCACTACATTTTTGCTGCTAAAGTTTTAAGGAAAGTCAAACCACCCAACTGGTGAAGTCACAGACAAAGCACGCACAGCCAGAATTTGTGAAAAGTGCTAAACCTGCTTTTGACAGCAGTAGCCTCTTTGGTGGGTGCCAAGAGAATAGTTCTTCATTTCAGTTTATTCAATTAGATCAATTTAATGACAAGTTCATTCAAAGTTAAGAAGCAGGAAAGTTAGTTTTCCTCTTCCAATCTATTAATAAAAACAAGGCTAAGAGGATGAGCTCTACTAGTTCATAAATCTTGACGGACATGATGACCAGATACAACCAGTTCAATTAATTAACTACAGAAAATACTTCCTTTGTTTAAAAAAAATGTAGTTTTAAATGCATGTTTTGATAGACTTAGGGTTTTTTCCTTATGTAACCAGCACATTTAAGATAATTTTATTTAATTTATAAACAATTTGAAAGTGCTATTTTTGTGCATTTTAATTGGATTCCAATTTACATCCAAATGCAGCTTGACACAAATTCCGAGTAAAAAATTAGTCATCTAGTAAACAAGAAATTTGAAAATCACCATTTTCTAACTTAATAAAAATGTAAAAATTAAGAATCTTAATAAGTATGTTAAGCTTAAATAAATGTGCATATATACAGTGTATCTTCTTGGTAAGCAAAAAAGTTTCAATTTTAGTAAAAAGGCTGTATTTAGTTGCAAATCAACATGTTTTAAGGGTTAGCAATCAATGAGACTCAACCTTTCTTTAGGAAAATAAACTAAAAAGTACAAATGGAAAACAGGATTAAAATAGATAACTTAAATTAAGGTGACCTTCTTCCTGATTCATATTGTGATTCAAACTGGTGATTTAAATCAGTACACCCTGATATTAGCTGTAAATTCTCTTTTCACAGTATCTGTATTATGTAACCAAAAAAAAAAAAAAAAGATCTCAAAGTGCAAAAGTAGAACATATCAGAATTACTATCAGTAAATCAATAATACCCTCTTGTATACTTTCTTGTGAGTTAATGACTGATCTACCACCAAGCACACAATGATACAACAATGCAGGTTTATGTTCCTGTTCTCTTGGAAATCAGTGCTATGTAAAATGATATGATTAGTTTTACAACTCTCAATAAATTTATTCCCTTGACAGACAGAAAATGGAAAACAGATTTAGCCACCTACAAATGCACAGTGTTATCAAAAGAGCTTGAAATCTAGGGCAGGCTGCAGGTAATTTTTACAGTCTAGAGGGTACTGTCAATTACTTCCTCTGCAAACTCTCCTCTTTGACAACATCTCTTTTTTGCTTTATATTTTGCCTGCTTCTTCAGCCTTTTGAAAATTCACTTCATTTGGAACAAGATGTCACATTTTCCCTGGAACAAAGTTTGTTAATGACAAACTGACAAATTCAAGTAGACACAAATGTATTAATTTAATAATAACATTCCTGTCATTAAGAACTTAAATTTTATTTTCTTCTATTCTAATAGTTCCTTTTCTATATATGATTTAAAATTTTCAGGATGGTAAAAAGCTTTTCAGCTGCCGGGGTATAGTTTATGTGATTTTAGAGAAAGATATCCCACCCACTTACCTATAGGCTCTTTCAAATAAGGGATTCCTAAATTTTACGAAAAAGGATTTGGTTTTGAGTTTCTTGTTGGATGCAATTAAAAATATAATCTCTTCCTTAAAACTTAATATTCTTCTTGTCCTCCTCTCCTCGATTCCTTTTGGATTTTAAGGATCTCTTCATCCATCAAATCCTTCTTATGGCCAGTTATTTCCCCCTTTTACTTGGCATTTCAATCTTCCTTCCTTTCAATCTTTCCCACTCTTGTCTCAGTTTCTTCCCTTTCTTTTCTGAGAGTGTCTAGTGACTCTCCCCCGTCCTCTCATTTCTGCCATCAATCCAATCTACATCAATGATCATTCCCCTATGCACATGGCTGGCTTAAGAATTTTGAGGCAGAGCACTGAGATGGTTCTTTATGATACACCTCAAATTGAGATATGCAAATACTGCTGAGCACACCCAAACTGCTTAGGTAGATGGAGAAAACTTAAATGGCATACTTTATGTAAAATGTGTATATGTATGATCTTTACATCTCACCTGGTCTCCTGCTAGAGAGGTGGATTCCTATTTCTTTTGTTGGGATCCAAGCATTGTTGCAAGTGCTTTACAAAGTTTTCTATGGGACAGCTGTCCAAATAATTAGAAGTCATAGGGCTACTAGTGCTTCAACCACTGAATGATTCAGTACATTTCAGGGTAATTTTAGGATTTATGTAGCACTTTACAAGTGCTAACTACTTAATCTTCACAAAAGAAAGGTTATTTATCTATACAGTAAATTGAGTTTGTCAAGGTGTGTGATCCCTATCTATATTTCACTTGAGGGGTGCACGTGCACTCCATGAGCCTGAAACCATTTTTTTTGTCTATCAATGTATTTTGGTCTGCACCTGTGCGCTTCTCCTTCTTGGGCTCGAAATCGAGTGCATAAGAGACAGTGTGAACCACCCCCTTCCCCAGTTGCCTTTCTACCACAAACAGCCCGAGGATAAGGCTTTGCAGCAGAGGGGAAGGAGGGTGGGTAGCGGAATATAGATAGGGACCACATATCTTAAAGATAGATAACCTCTCTTTCTTCTTTGAGTGATGGCCCCTATTTGTACTCCATTTGAGGTGACAAAGCCATATTCATTGAGGAGGATGGTGCAAGGAACCCTACCGTATCACCTACTGCAGGACTGCCAAAGAACGTGTCTGCTGTAGAAGCTTGTACCAGGACATAATATTTTGCAAAAGTGGGAACAGAGCCCCATACTGCTGCTCTACATATCTCCAGAAGAGGGACATCTTGAAGCAAGGCTACTGATGCAGCCTAGTTTCTGGTCAAGTGGGCCCTCACACCTTATGGGGGAGGGGTCACCGTTAACTCATAAGAAAGCAGGATGCAGCCCAAAATCCATCTGGAAAGTCTCTGTGAGGAGATCACTTTCCCTCTTATTTGTTCTGCAAATTTAGGAGATTCCCTGAAAGATTTTGTTCTCTGCAGGTAGAATGCCCAGGCTTGATGGACATCCAGAGAATAATTTCTTGTGCTTTTTTTGATGGCGTGCAGCTTTGAATAGAAAACAGGGAAGTGGATGACCTGGTTCAGATTAAATTCTAAAATTACTTTGGAGATGAATTTGGGGTATAAGCTCAGGGAAACGTTGTCCTTATTGAAGACAGTATCAGGCAGATCAGCAATAAGGGCCTCCAGCTCTCCTACTCTTCTGGCTGAGAGGATAGCATCAAGAAAGGAAACCTTGGGCAAAGGAACATGAGGTTAACAGTTCAAACTGAGCCTTCATTAATACCAACAGCACTAGCTTTAGGTCGCAAATTGGGGTAGCTTTTAGTATCAAATGAAAGGTACTGACAAATCCCTTCAGAATCCATACTGCAATACGATGGGCAAAGATCAAGTGGCTGTCCAGCATAGGGGGAAAGGCATTAATAGCTGGCAAGAGTTGATAGTCCCGATGTTTTTAGAAAGAGGAGGTAGTCCCAACAGTAGGGATCAATGGCACTCCTCTGAGTTTATTCAACAATGCTGGCACAAGGTAGAAAATTCTTTCCATTTTGCATTTCCTCGTAGAATCTTTCCTACTATTGCTAATGATGGATTGTAGTAGCTCTGAGCATGACTCTTCCAGGTCACATTCAAATCATCCATTCAAATACCAAACTGTTAAATGGAAGAATGCTGGACTGAAATGTCTGATCCGAGTCAATATGTCTGTAAGAGGTGAATATTGATGCACAAACACAAGGACATGTGGAGAATGCTCAAGAACCAGAACTGCCTGGGTCACCTAGGAGCAATCAGGATCACCAACCCTCCATTTTGTTCAATTTTCCACGCATGCCATAGGTTGCCTACCCCTGCTCTAATCAATCTTTTGGGGGGGGGGGGTAAGGAATGAATGCCCCCCACCACCACAGTCTCCCTTTTCTCTCACCAGGAGAAAGTTGACAGAACTATGGGGGGAAGTGAGATCAGTTTGTCCACACTTGCTTGCTTGTGCTTGCTTGGTAAGTAAACTGTCCATAACCAAGCCTATAGACTTCCAAGATGAAGTTTTGTGAAAGGTGTCACATAGGTCTATGAAGCCATGTGACCCAAAGGATGGGATAGGTTCAAAGTGTCACCTGGGAGCTTAAATGAGGCTGTGTGATGAGCTCCTTCATAGCCAGGCCCAGAATGGATATATCTATATCTATATCTATATCTGTGTGTGTGTGTGTGTGAAAGATATTATATTATATATATTGTGACAAAGTTCCTCCTCTACCTTGGTGGGTCCTGCGCTTATTGGAGGATTTGCTCGCCTCAGAGATTCACCATGTGGGTCAGGAAACAGCCTAGAGACCTTCTCCTCTGGTAGAAGCCACAGTCCAGGTCAATTCCTCCTGTGTCTGATCAGAAGTTGGGAGGTTTGGGGGGAACTCAGGCCCACCCTCTACTCCGGGTTCCAGTACAGGGCCCTGTGGACTGCAGCTGTCTAGAGTGTCTCCTAGTACAGCTGCGCGACAGCTACAACTCCCTGGGCTACTTCCCTATGGCCTCCTCCCAACACCTTCTTTATCCTCACCACAGGACCTTTCTCCTGGTGTCTGATAATGCTTGTACTCCTCAGTCTTCCAGCAATATGTCTTCTCACTCTCAGCTCCTAGTGCCTCTTGCTCCCAGCTCCTCGCATGCACACTACAAACTGAAGTGAGGTCCTTTTTAACTCAGGTGCCCTGATTAGCCAGCCTGTCCTAATTGATTCTAGCAGTTTCTTCTTAATTGGCTCCAGGTGTCCTAATTAGCCTGCCTGCCTTAGTTTGTTCTAGCAAGTTCCTGCTTGTTCTGGAACTGCCCCTGTTACCTTATCCAGGGGAAAGGGATCTACTTAATCTGGGTCTAATATATCTGCCTTCTAACACTCCTGTAGCCATCTGGCCTGACCCTGTCACATACATATATATATATATTTATATATAAAAATAAAGGTGATTTATTTGAAAAAACAAATTTTAAAATAGGATTTTTTTGATTTTCTTAATTTCAATAATAAACATTTTTCTTTTTAAAAATAAATCTGCTTAAAATGAAATCTGAATTTAAACATAACATATGTCAAGGCCTAAATTTATTAAAATCGCTTAAAACATTTAAATACAAAATAAATACACCTCTACTCTGATATAACGCTGTCCTAGGGAGCCAAAAAAAAATCTTACCGCATTATAGGTGAAATGGCGTTATATTGAACTTGCTTTGATCCAACGGAGTGCGCAGCCCTGCCCTCCTGGAGTGCTGCTTTACCACATTATATCCGAATTCATGTTATATCGGGTCGCGTTATATCGGAGTAGAGGTGTATGCTGAATCCGTGAGCCTCTATCAAAAACTTTGAGTTAGAGGCTGCTTTTCTATACAAAGAAAGTCAGGGAAATAATATTTAACTTTTGAGGTCAAACTTTACAACAAAATATCATTTTATATATACAATTTATTGTAACAAAATACTGTCTAGTAAATTAAGTTTAAATTTATTATTCTTCAACATGTGTGTTATCTTTTGTCAAACTGGGTCACTTATTATACTAAAATAATTGCTAATGAAGCTCACAAAAGACACTGTTGGATGAATTCAAAAAAATGAAGCATAATACATTGAGGGATTATCTTTTCAGGATTGTGTAGTAAAAATCCTGGAATGAATGCAAGTTCTGAGTGCTTGAAGAAGAGAGTATATTCACTGTAATTATTTCAGACTACATGCTGACTATAAGATATTAATATAAATAAAAATTGTTTCTGTAGATGTTTCTATTCTTACTAGCAAATCCCTTGAATATGGGGAAAATAATTAAAAATTTAGGAAATCTCTTTGTACTAAGGCATTAGATGTCTTCTTTTATTCTTCTACACACAGTAGACTTCAGAGTAGAATAGTTTAAAGCAGTTTTTTCATCTCTGGGACTGAAGATCGGAGTAAATGTGTGTAAGAGTTCCCATACTTCTAGATCTGCCCGTACTGCTTATGAAAACTTTCCACTTGCTACTAGCTACCTACCTCTCCGAGCAGTTTTTTTGTTTGCTTGTTTGTTTTTAAAACTGGATGGCACAAAGCTAAAGTCCAGCGTTTACATAACCCATAATTGGAACCATAATCACAGCATAGTAAACTTCCTAGTCAGTAGAGCTTTTCATATCCTTTCTCCAGCATTTACAACAACAAATTGGAAAAATAAATAATTCATTTCTAATTTCTACATTTCATTTGCCCACTTCACAGTCCCAATTAAGTGCTGGTAAAAAGTCACATACTCTCAGTTGATTCAACCTGAAAAAAAATACACAAGGAACAAATTTTGCACATTTTCCAAAAATAAAGACAGATAAATATTACTCATCCTGGATACTTGAGTAATGTATGCTGCATCTCATTACAGCCTTTGCTCCACTTAATCGCTTTTCATCATAAGCGCTGTTGTCTCAATAGGATCACAATGGATGAAAACTGAGAAGGAATCCAAATTTGGCTCAGAGCTGGGTTCTTTGAACGTATTTTCAATCTGTTCAAACTTACGAATATATAACTCACTGAGAAAAAAGCAGCAACCTGCAAAGATACAAGATATTCAAACAAATAATAGTTTATAGTTGTTCATGAACCTCACTGTGGGAGGTAATGAGTATTTCCCAATTTCTGTTGAACTCAACAGGAGCTGAGGGTGCTAAGTGTCTCAAAGGATTGGGCCTTAAATACTTAATACAGGGTTTAGATTAAGGCTTTGTCTACACTGGAAACTGAATGACAAATCTTTTGTCATTCAGGGGTGTGGAAAAAAAAAACAAACACACCCCTGAATGATAAAAGTTTTGCTGACAAAAAGCAATGGTGTGAACAGCGCTTTGTCTGCAGAAGCACTCTCCTGCGGACAAAGCTTCTGCCGCTCATTGGTGGTGGAAGTTTTTTCTCCCGCCAACGAACAGCGGCTACACTTTTTAGTGGCATGGCTTTAGTGGTACAGCTGTGTCGTTAAAAGGTGTCTAGCGCAGACAAATCCTTAGATAGAGACAAGGGGACCAACTTCTGTTGGAGAGAGACAAGCTTTTAAGCTTCCAGAGACTTCTTCAGGTCTGGGAACTGTACTCAGAGTGTCACAGTTAAATACAAGATGGAAGAGATTATTTAGCATAACATTGTTTAGCTGTGACACTCTTTGTTTCCTAGATCTGAGGAAGAGCTCTGTGTAAGCTTGAAAGCTTGTACCTCTCACCAAGTTAGTTCAATAAGAGATATTACCTCACCCACCTTGTCTCTTTAATATGCTGGAACCAACACAGCTACACCACCATATAATACAGGGCTTTTAAGTTACTGTGCAGGAAGCCAAGGTGTGAATCTACAGCACACCAATCTGCCGCAGAGCAATGTCTCATGTGGACATTGCTATTGTTCACTGACAGCCCCAGAATGTGGCTACTTAAAAGCATAGTAAGCCCAACTGCACTCTGGGGCTTTCAATGTCCACAGTGAAGCAATGGCCACATGCAGGGTGGATAAATATATATATATTTTTAATAAAAAATTGATTTTTTTGTATTTAAATCGGATTTTTTGATAAGATGCTTTTTGAGGAAAAAACCTATCTAAAGATAGCTTTAATTAAGATACATTATAGCTCAAAGATATCTCATTATGGAATACGGATTATAAATTCTAATTCTATAGTACGAGACAATATATTCATGTAATGTTTAAGAAAAGTTTTGTAAATGAATTCCAATAGTTCATGGATTAGGGACCCAATCTTATGGGGTTCCAGGGGCTTCTGTATAGATTATTTAGGTTAATCTTTCTATCTACTCAATGGGACTCAGTGCTAAGTCTAGAAGATACCAGAGATGTTTAGTTTTGCAGTTCTCAAACTGTGGATTTGTGTCTCCAGAGATAACATGCCTATTAACAGCAAACTTATTAACAGCAAATAAATAAATAAATAAAATATAGAGGTGAGAAATAACAGACCTCAACACTATTGTCCCTCTGCAAATTTGTGTACACAGAGTCAACCCCTTACCTCTCTCTAAAAGTGCAAACGTTTCAAAAAGTTCAATGAATAGAAGATTGTTGGGAGCAGAATAGATCTGGACAAGAAGTCTGGAGATCAATGTAAGAAGGGAGGGACAGGCATTAGTAACAAAAGTGAAACTGTTTAAGCAGCATATTCCAGAAGTCTTGAGTTCTTTCTGAGTGTAGCCTTCATTGATTTGAGATCTACCATATCATTCTCTCACTAGAAGGGAAAACCTATCATGGCAGCAGGCTGTAAAAGAGACCCAGTTTGGGAATATTTTAATGAAGTTCCTCTACCTGTGGGTAAGACAGATATGCGTGCAAAATGCAAACAGTGCAACAAAGAAATGCAAGGCCTGGTTGCCCGAATGAAACAACATCATTAGAAGTGTTCCTTCTCAGGAGGAAGCTGCATTGAAGATGATGAAAAGAACATGCAGGATCTTCAGGTTGGAAATTTTTTTTATTTCATACGTCTTTCTTAAGGACTGCCTGTCTTCCTTCTGGACTATTCTTGAATTCTCATGTTTGAGTAAAAAATATAGTTGTTACTCTATGGTACTATCATTTTAGATGCAGTTGTGAAAAAAAACCCAAACAGCTGAAATAGGCAGATCTTACTTTTACAATTTCACCTTTAAAGTAGTACTGAGTGTCAGTGAATGCAATGAGTAATACTAAATGAGCAGTATGGTAATAATAATTAAATAACTGCATTGACTTATTTTGTTTAGAAGAATCCATCCTCAACATACAGGAATCCCAAGACTATCCACCTTCAAGATCACCATCATTTTCTATAGTTTCAAAGTAATCTGCCAATGATAGTGTTTCAGTCACATCGCCACAGTATATCACCTGTAGCAAAAAGAGAAAAAAATATCTCCATCATCCAGAAACAACCATAGATAAGTTTGTGATAAGAACCAGCAGATTACAAAAAGAGGTAATTGATGAAAAAATTGCCTGGTGTGTTTATGCAACAAACTCTCCTTTCCATATGATAGAGAACCCACACTTCATTAAAATAGTTCATTCAGTCATTAAGACCAGGATACAGTCCACCCAACAGAGCAGATGTCGCAGGCAAATTGCTGGATAAAGTGTATGAAAAAAGTTGAGCAGTGTGCAAAAGGTCTAGAGGGTAAAATTGTTAACCTGAGTCTTGATCAGTGGAGCAATGTCCACAATGATCCTGCTGTATGTGCTTGTGTAACAACAGAAGAAGGAAATGTCTTCCTTACAGAAACAATTGATACCTCAAGAAATGTACAAACAGCAGAATACTTACAAGTAGTAGCAGTAAAAGCTATAACAAAATCAAATGTCTAGTACGCAGCTTGGTCACAGACAATGCTGCAAATGTGTCCAAGATGTGAAGAAATTATTTAAAAGAGAGTCCCAAGCTAATAACATATGGTTGAAGTGCTAAATTGATGCACCTCCTAGCCAAAGATTTCAGTGTTCCATAAATAAAGGCTAATGTTTTAGAAATTGCAAAATACTTCCATAACAACCACTTTGCAGCAGCTACTCCGAAAAAAGTGTGTGGGGGGGTGGGGGAGGGTGGGACCAAGATAACTCTCCCACAAGATGTGCTACGGAACTCAGTAGTGGACTGTTTTGAGCACTATATCAAGAACTGGCCTAATCTGAGGACAGTTTGTGAACAAAATTGTGAAAAAAATGGATGGCACTGTCATAGCCAAAGTTCTCAACATTGGGCTTAAGAGAAATGTTGAACACATGCTGAGTACTCTGAAGCCTATTTCTGTAGCCTTGAACAAAATGCAGGGAAATAGCTGTTTTATTGCTGATGACGTTGAAATTTAGAAGGAAGTGAGTGACAGCTTAAAAAGAGAAATATGCAACGACAGAGTTAAATTACAAGCATTAAAAAAATGAATGGGACAAGCACTATCTCCAGCTCATTTTCTTGCAAATATTCTCCATACTCGGTCCCAGGGTCAAACCTTAACTGCTGAAGAAGAGGAGTTGGCTATGACATGGACATCCAGCATTATCCCTCCATAATGCCAACTATAATAAACTTCAGAGCTAAGGGTGAACCATTTAAGACATATATGTTTGCTGGTGATGTTTTAAAGAAAGTAACACCAGTGAACTGCTGGAAGTCACTTAAGCACTTGGATTCAGAGACTGTTGAAGTGATGCTCTCACTTTTAACAGCAGTAGCTTCTTCTGCCAGTGTAGAAAGAATATTTTCTTCCTTTGGACTAATTCATTCCAAACTGAGAAATCGTTTGGGACCTGAAAAGGCAGAAAGCTTGTTTTTCTTTTCCAGATTATGAACAAACAGGAAAATGAAGGTGAAGACTACTAAGTTAGCTGCAGAAGCCAATATTTTAAGTTTCTCATGTTGACCTGGCTGACATAGTCGATTTAATTTTTGCTGTTTTTTAAAAAATATTTCATTTAACTATTTTAGTTAAAAACGATTTTAACAAAAACAAACCTGATTTTAAAAAACTTGAATATTTAACTAAATTCAAAAATTCATATGCTTGTTTTGTTAAAATATTATGTTTTCTGTGGAAGAAAAAAAATCCAGAATACATAACGTTGTTGTTTTAGTTAAATAAAACAATTTAAATGTCTGTCTGGTGATGTTCTCCACCTAATATAGCATGGGAAGACAAATATTAATGATTAACCTGTTGAATTGGAGATAGTTCACCTCCCAATGACTTCATAAATATCTGCTTCAATTACCTTTGGTAAATGAAATAACCAAACAATCATTCATTTTCCGATATATCTGTAAAACTAATCTGAAATTTTTCTCCAAATAAATCACTTAAAAACGTATAGTGTGTACCTTCTACAAATGAAACCTACATCTATCTCTGAATTGTGAAGAATATGTATTAAGGTTATAACAACCAAAAAGAATGCACTTTTATGTAGAAATCTATGATTATATCAAGTCTTCCTGACTAGTGATTTAAATCAATTTGATTTAAATCAAATCCACCCTGGCCACATGGGACGTTACTGTATGGCAAGCTGATGCATAACAGATTCATACCCTGGCTTGCTGCCCAATAACTTGCCATGTAGACAAGCACATATTATCTGTATAAGGTTGAACATTGTTTTATATCACATGGTGCCATGTATGACATGAAAAGGGGGTCACAGACATACATTCTATACTAAGTACCACTTTCAAACCACCTATTGTCATGTAACCTAGTATATGCCCCTTCACAGCCACCCTCTAGGATTGCTGTGAGGGGAATCCATGTGTCTGTGGTTTGTATCCTCTGGAGTATGTTAAGCCTCTAGACTGCCAGCAGGTTCCTCTCTTGACCTTTCTGACACATTTCCTAGGCACTGCCTCTCAGTCAGCTACCTCTCTCCAAAATGGGGCTCCTCAACCCACCTGCCACAGGCCTCCAGGACCAGCACTGACCCCTGAAATACCTCAGTTACATAAAAACACCCCTCTTCCACATTAAAGATGTAAAGCGTCTGATTACAGTTAAACTCTGTCAGGGGCATGCAGCGGTTGTGAAACAGTCAACACAAACATGCCCTCTTTGCACAAAACTAATACCTTTATGCTTTCTTATACTTAATCATGTAAAGCATAGGTCGTACAAAACAAACATCTGAAACCGCAATACCCCTTACTTTCTATCACATTCTTTGCTTGCGAGTCCTTGGGGAACCATCTAGGGTGCACAGAGGTTTGGGGGGCCTGGGGCAAAATCTGAAACTGAATCCCTCCACCCTTAAAAAAAAGAAAAAATCATCATGGAGACCTAAGTTCCCTCTAAGCTGCGTGGCTGCGCAGCTGCCTATTAAGCCCCACGCAGGCGCTCAGGGCTGCAGTGGGGAGAGATGCCTCTTCCCCAGTAAGGACCTGCCATGGTCGGGAGAGGCGCTTCTCCCAACCGACACCAGCATGGACCTGCCACAACAACCCAGGCCGAGCCCAGGCCCAGTGGAGCTGCCGGGGAGAGGAGCCCCTCCCTCAGGCCAGCCCAGCTCCACCAAAGCTGCTGCAGCTGGGGAGAGGCACCTCCCTGAGCTGCTGTGGCAAGAGAGGGCTGGGGGGAGTTCTCACTCCCCACCACAGCCCTGGGACAGCCTGCACCCCAAACCCTTCATCCCTGGCCCCACCCCCAACAAGAGCCTGCACTCTCCTGCACTCCAACCCTCTGTCCCGCCTCCCACACCCTGAACCCCTCATCCCCAGCCCCTCCCCAGAGCCTAAACCCAAACCCCTCTGCCCTACATTCACCACATGAATTTTGTTATGTGCACCAATATGGAAATGATGCATCACACATCAACTCCATATTGGTGCAAATAATAAAATTCATTCTGCACATGGACGTAAAAAATTAGAGGGAACACTGATGGAGACCAAAGAGGCCTCAAAAGGACAGGGAAAGTGTCTTGGAAATCGAGCCTGCCCACCACTCATCCACAGCAGCGGCTTCTGTCCTATAGGGTTGGACCCGGCTCCCCACTCTGGCCATTGGACCTCGCGCAAAGGGTTGCGATGGCCACTCGGGTTTGGCCAAGGCAGGCCAAATTTGAGTGGTGTTGCGACCCCGTGTGCTAGATCACAGTACCACCCACTCAAATTCCCTGGGTTTGGGGGCCCTCTCAAATGGGCGTCAGGCCCGTGTGTCACCCTCACAGGGCAGTGGGCTGGAGCCCGGTGAAGTGTGGGGGCCCAGGCTCCCCTACACATCGAAGGGCTTAAGTCCTGCCTATTAGGCAAGACTTCCCACAAGCAAAGACCATCACACACTCATGAAAAGCAGCATCACTTGCCCCATAACCTCAGCCGTGCTGAAGACAACGCCATCAACAGCCTCAAGAACAACTCTGACATCATAATCAAAAAGGCTGACAAAGGAAGTGCTGTCGTCATCAGGAATAAGTTGGAATATGAACAAGGGGCTGCTAGGCACCTCTCTAACTCCACATTCTACAGGCCATTATCCTCTGATCCCACTGAGGATTACCAAATGAAACCACACCATCTGCTCCAGAAACTCCCTGAAAAAGCACAGGAAGAGATCTGTACAGATACATGCCTAGAACCCCGACCAGGGGTATTCTATTTGCTACCCAAGATCCATAAACCTGGAAATCCTGGACACCCCATCATCTCAGGCATTGGCACCCTAACAGCAGGATTGTCTGACTATGTGGACTCTCTCCTCAGGCCCTATGCTACCAGCACTCCCAGCTATCTTTGAGACACCACTGACTTCCTGAGGAAACTACAATCCATCAGTGATCTTCCAGGAAACACCACCCTGGCAACTATGGATGTAGAAGCCCTCTACACCAACATTCCACACAAAGATGGACTACAAGCCATCAGGAACAGTATCCCCGATAATGTCACAGCAAACCTGGTGGCTGAACTCTGTGATTTTGTCCTCACCCACAACTATCACACATTTGGGGACAATATATACCTTCAAGTCAGTGGCACTGCTATGGGTACCCACATGGCCCCACAGTATGCCAACATTTTTATGGCTGACTTAGAACAACGCTTCCTTAGCTCTCGTTCCCTAATGCCCCTACTCTACTTACGCTACACTGATGACATCTTCATCATCTGGACCCATTGAAAAGAAACCCTTGAGGAATTCCACCATGATTTCAACAATTTCCATCCCACCATCAATCTGAGCCTGGACCAGTCCACACAAGCGGTCCATTTCCTAGACACTATTGTGCTAATAAGCAATGGTCACATAAACACCACCCTATACCGGAAACCTATTGACCACTATACTTACCTACATGCCTCCAGCTTCCATCCAGGACACACCACACGATCCATTGTCTATAGCCAAGCTCTAAGACACAACCACATTTGTTCCAATCCCTCAGACAGAGACAAACACATACAAGATCTCTGTAAAACATTCTTAAAACTACAATACCCACCTGCTGATGTGAAAAAACAGATTGACAGAGCCAGAAGAGTACCCAGAAGTCACCTACTACAGGATAGGCCCAACAAAGAAAAAAACAGAACGCCACTAGCCATCACCTTCAGCCCCCAACTAAAACCTCTCCAGCGCATCATCAAAGATTTACAACCTATCCTGAAAGATGATCCCACACTCTCCCAGATCTTGGGAGACAGACCAGTCCCTGCTTACAGACAGCCCCCTAACCTGAAGCCAATACTCACCAGCAACCACACACCACACAACAAAACACTAATCCAGGAACCTATCCTTGCAACAAAGCCCGATGCCAACTCTGTCCACATATCTATTCAAGTGACACCATCACTGGACCTAATCACATCAGCCACGCCATCAGGGGCTAGTTCACCTGCCAATCTACCAGTGTGATATATGCCATCATGTGCCAGCAATGCCCCTCTGCCATGTACATTGGCCAAACCGGACAGTCTCTACGCAAAAGAATAAACGGACACAAATCTGACATCATGAATCTTAACACTCAAAAATCAGTAGGAGAACACTTCAACCTCTCAAACCACTCAGTGACAGAGGTTAAGGTGGCAATTTTGCAACAGAAAAGCTTCAAAAACAGACTCCAAGGAGAAGCTGCTGAACTTGAATTAATATGCAAACTAGATACCATTAACTCAGGTTTGAACAGAGACTGGGAATGGCTCGGTCATTACACTAATTGAATCTATTTCCCCACGTTAAAGTGTCCTCACACCTTCGTGTCAACAGTCCGAAATGGGGCACCTTGATTAGCATTTCAAAAGTTTTTCTCTCCTGCTGATAATAGCTTCTCTTAATTAATTAGCCTCTTACAGTTGGTATGGGTACTTCCACCTTTTCATGTTCTCTGTATGTATAAATATCTTCTTACTGTATGTTCCATTCTATGCATCCGATGAAGTGGGCTGTAGCCCAGGAAAGCTTATGCTCAAATAAATGTCTTAGTCTCTAAGGTGCCAGAAGTACTCCTGTTCTTTTTACTCATGACATTGCAGATTTTCATATTACAATTTCACAATATCAATCAGAATTCATAAGTTGCACAAATATAGCTCCAATTCTTCACCCTTGATGCCAAGTACAAACCCACCTGAAACCAGCAGGTAGGTACTCAGCATGGCTAAGTCTTGCTGCTGCTGTCAGTGCTACCGTGGCTATATTACTATTGATGCTTGCGCTACCTCTCAAGTCAGCCGATCTGCGTTATAGAACCCAGGGCTCGAGCCTCGACGCTGATTCTTAACTCTACATTGAGAATTTTTTTAACCCAGGCTAGAAACTGGGGCTCTGGATGCCACACTGCAGCACTAAGACCCAAGTCAAACCAACCATATTCAAGACTTCCTAGCTCCCTCCCAAAACGTGGCTGCTCTAGCCCTTTGACCTGCGTGCACTGTGGGAAAACTTTACTGACCACCCTGCACTTTACAGCAATTTTGAACAGCCTGCCAACACATCCTGTCGAGCGACATGGAGAAAGCCCCTTTTCAAGTTCTCTTGCTTGCACTTTCATTCCTGTGTCGGAAAACGGGCAGAGTTTCCATGAGGCACTGGTGGACATTTCAGCAACTGCCTTCTGCCCCGCCAAAGACACCTAACAGAGCTTCAGATGGCGGAGGAGAGGAAGTTCAAAAGCTGTATAGCTAACTATGTGGGGAAAAGATCAATACTTTTTTCATACCATGCTTCTAGGGACTTCTCCAAAGCCTTCAGCAATCTTGCATCAAAACTTTCAAACTTCATATTCATGGCAACTACAGTCGTTGGAAATAACTTTAACCCACAATGACAACATTGAGGCTGAAAATTCAAATGATATCTTAATTGTGTGATGAACTTAATTTTAATTATGAAATGTTGCCGACGTATTGGGCTGAAAACTAATCAACGTGTTTCTCACAACCTAGCTGAGTCCCCCTCTCTGGAAGGACACCATTCAGTTGTGAGTGGATCAAACTGCTGGATCCCCTATGTGGTATGGTGAGAGCATCACTCTTCCTCACTCCGGGTCTCTCAGGCACAGTCCCAAGTGCAGACCTGTGTCTACGCCCCTTCTTTGGCATGCAGAGCTCCTTAACCCTCCTGAGCCCCCAGTTGCTTATACATGTTCTGTTAGAGTTCTATCTTGTTGCAGGCAATATGAGTTTCTTGATTAACCCCTTCAGGGGCAGCATGGCAGGCAAGGAAGGTGTCATAGGTCTCACCCCCACTTAGAGCTGTTGGGTTCCAAAGTGGGGAGCTGCACTGGTTTCCCTCTAAACTAAAATCCTAGTTTAGATCTGGTAAAACTGCCACCACCCAATCAGGTACGTGGATTGGGACACAGTCCTTCCCCAAAATCCTTGGGGATCCCAAGAGCCCCAAATCCATGGAGTTCTTACACCTAGGAGAAATAAACCATTCCCCCCTGCTTCCTTCCCCCTCCCTTTTCCTAGGAGAGATACCGGGATCCACTACAGAGGGATGCTTCCCTCCTCCCCTTTCCCTGAGAATCCACCCAAGGAAAAATCAACCAAGTTTTTAACAGAAAAGATTTATTAAAGAATAAAAGAAAGTAACTTGTCTCTGTAATCCAAGATGGAACAATACACAGGGTCTAAACTTATTGATCTCTGGAGAGAATCCCCCCTCCTTTCTTTCTCAGTAAAAGCAAAGTAACAGCAAACAGAAATAAAGAATTTTCTTTAGCAAACACACAATTGCAAATGTAGAAATCAAATTATAAGACTAATCCACCTTTCTAATTAATACTTACTATTGGATAGTAGGAACTACTCCAGGAGAACTTGGAGACATGACTGGCCTCTCTTAGATCCAAAGAGAGCACTCTAACAAAGAACACAGACAAAGGCTTCCCTCCACAGAGATTTGAAATTATCTTGTCTCTGATTGGTCCTCTGGTCAGGTGGTCATCAGGTACTGCATGTTAACCCTTTACAGGTAAAAGAGACCTTAACCCTTAACTATCTGTTTATGACAGAAGGCTTAAAGGCATTTCTTAACCACAGGCACTTTTCTTTTAAATAGCACAAGAGAGTTATAGATCTTTGGGAACACAACACACTCCCCTCATGTCAGAGCTCACCCCTTCTGTGAGTCGTGGGTTTGGCCAGCACCCATCGGCTAGGCAGCCTTTTTGCCTCCTCTCTCCTTAGCTTGGTCTTTTTGCATGGGATGGTGATCTGGCTCCCTTTCACAGAGAGCATTCCCCTTACAAAAAGGTTTCAGAGTAGCAGCCGTGTTAGTCTGTATCCGCAAAAAGAACAGGAGTACTTGTGGCACCTTAAAGACTAACACATTTATTTTAGCATGAGCTTTCGTGAGCTACAGCTTACTTCTTCGGATGCATAGAATGGAACATACAGACAGGAGATATTTATACATACAGAGAACATGAAAAGGTGGAAGTATGCATACCAACAGGAAAAGTCTAATCAATTGAGATGAGCTATCATCAGCAGGAGGAAAAAAAACTTTTTGAACTGATAATTAAGATGGCCCATAGTGCTACTTCAAAAAGTTTTTTTCCTCCTGCTGATGATAGCTCATCTCAATTGATTAGACTTTTCCTGTTGGTATGCATACTTCCACCTTTTCATGTTCTCTGTATGTATAAATATCTCCTGTCTGTATGTTCCATTCTATGCATCCGAAGAAGTGAGCTGTAGCTCACGAAAGCTCATGCTAAAATAAATGTGTTAGTCTTTAAGGTGCCACAAGTACTCCTGTTCCCCTTACAAAAAGTAATTTTCCCTCTGTTGATATTCACTCCTTCTTGTCAACTATTGGGAATAGGCCACACCCACCCTGATGGAATTGGCCTCATTAGCACTGACCTCCCCACTTGATAGGCAAGTCCCATCTTTTCATGTGCTGTATATTTATACTTGCTTACTGTATTTTTCACTCCATGCATCTGATGAAGTGAATTATAGCCCACGAAAGCTTATGCCCAAATAAATGTGTTAGTTTTTAAGATGCCACAAGGACTCCTCCTTGTTTTTCCTTTAAACATAGTCTTTGATCCTTTAAGCTGCATACCCAAACTGAAGGACACCTGCCCCTTTCCCACAGCCAGGTTTCTGTACACAGTTCATTGTTCTTGTGGATGGGCTGGTAGTTAACAGACAATCACAGCTGATGGCCCTAGATTGCTCTGTCACAGCTTCTAACGCATACCCAGGGAAAAGGCTACCAATACCCCACTACAAAATGAATGCACTAACACACAAGGGAGGCTGCAATACAACATAAGGGTCACACTCCAACATGAAGGTTACAATACATAGCGGAGCTCCTGAAAGAAAACAGTGCTCTAAAAACAAACGGGGGGTTGTAAGCTGATACAGACATATCCAACTACGTCACAGTACCAACATCAAGGCATACTGCCACCACCATGAACACACTGGAACCTTGGGCACACATTCCAGAACTAGGATCCACATCCACTAAGCCACTGGAATCTCCAGCACACCAATGCAACACCTATGCTACTTGTGTACAGTCAGGGTATCAATCTTTCAATCTAAGGTGACAATGTTTTTTAGTCACCACACTATTTCCCATATCCTTATAGTACAATAAGGAGCATATTATACATCCGAAGAAGTGGGTATTCACCCACGAAAGCTCATGCTGCAAAACATCTGTTAGTCTATAAGGTGTCACAGGATTCTTTGCTGCTTCTACAGAACCAGACTAACACGGCTACCCCTCTGATATTATACAGTGTTCTCCAATTTTCACAAAGTGAAGACTGGAAAATAAAGAAAGGTTTCAGGTTTTCTTTTAAAGTGTATTGCCAACCTGGCATCTAAAAGGGGGAAAAAAGCCAAGTAAATTTATTTTACACTTCATTTTTTAAAAATCTGAATGTAATACTGGATATGCTCACTATTAATTTCCTTATTCCAGGTAAATTCTTTCTTCCAAAACATCTTTTTATAGTTCTTTACTAAATTATTGCATTTTCTCCTGACTTATTCAAATCAAGCCAATTATTTTCAAAGCCAGTTTAGACACATTTACTGAAGTGTTTGCCATAGTAAAAAAAATACCAAATCTAAAGAATATTAAATAAAATGGAAATACGGGGGCCAATCTCTCAGACTTTAATGGAGCTACTTGCAGTAGCAAGCTCTTTGTTGAACGGTATTTGTATGATTGGGCTCGTAAAGAGAGATCTACAATGTAATAATAAGGTTTGTATCTGAGAATAGCAAAGTTGATATAACAATACTGCTACTAAAGCCCACCTGATCATAGCTATCAAATTTCTTCTCCAAGTAACCATCTACCATTCACGGTAAAGAGAGATTTCTATCACAGTAGTCAACCCAAGTTACAAATATTGACTAAGGCTTTGTTTTTGTTTTTTAAATCAAGTAAACCCAGCATCATTGATTACATCAAATGTGTGTTACCTCTTGATAGTGTGATGACAAAGACAGGTAAACTGTGGAGTATCCCAGAAAATGGGTACATGGACATGAAATGCTGAATCACTGACAGACTGAGAAGTCTCCCTGTCATTCCACAGATTCGTATTATTGTAACAAACGAGCAACCAAAGGCTCCAAACAGGAAAGTACAAAACCAGACAAACTGAAATCAGTAGGCTGCTAAAAGTTGTCTTGGTTCTTTCACGACTATCATTTCTGCATTTTAAATTAATATCTAGCATGCATTCTACTTCAGAAAGAATATATAGCTCCTATCACAAAAGAGGTGTTTATTAATGAATAGTAATAATAACAACAATCTTCAGCTATACATCTTGAGATGCTTTTAAAAGAAAGGTGTTACCAATATTCCCATTTTAAATGGGGAAACTGAGGTGCACAAGAGTTAAGTGACTTCACACAGGAAGTAAGGTGTAGAGCAGACTCTAGGGCTCCAATTCTGCAGACATTTATGCACATGTTTAATTTTACTACTGTGAGTAATCCTATTAAAATTAATAGGCCAACAGAAACGTTTCCACAATTTGTTTTTAAAAATTCAATTAAAATTTAGTTTTTAAATGTACACCACTTTGGAGTATTTGATACCCAAATATTACAGCATTAAGAATTTGAAACTGAAACTGATTATAAACAAAAGTGAAACTGACTGTGCTGATTTTCATTGTCCCAACAGAGAAATAAACAAGGAAATAAAAAAAAAAACAGTGACCATTAAACTGCATTTCAATTTCATCTTTTATTCATCTAATGTAATATATACTTACATAATATATAATTTTTAATTTCAAAGTAACCTAAATGATTCAAAAATCTTATGTTAGAGTTCTCTTTCCAATATACAATAATTAGTCTGTACCCTTCCTGAAGAATCCAAGTATAGGATAATTCATAAAAGCAATGATGATTCTGTTTCTTTTTAACATAACGTCCCCTATCAAGCTCAACCATATAAATTCATTTGAATGTCAAATATCTTTACTCTTTGCTAAATGTCATACTTGGGCTTTAAGTAATTCTTTTCAATTTATGCATAAAACTTAATTAAAATAATTTTGAGGGGGGAAAGACTGCAATATGCCCAAGCAATCTGCATATATGTACTCTCCAGTTTAAAAAATTAAGACTCTTTCATGTGTCCCATTAGCCCCCAATAAAAAAACATTAATGGCTCAATCCCACAAGCACAGCTGTGAAGCAGTGAGTGCTCTCAACTCCCACTATCTTTACACACAAAACCATTTTCAGTCACTTTAACAAATTTAACCAAATCCTTTTTGATTAAAGTATTTCCAATGAAGACAATGGAACTACTTGAATGCAACTTCACTGTAAACTGATTTACAGTATATTCATTGTAAGTGCTGATGAAGATAGTTTTAACAATATCCACAAAACTATTTCTTTAAGATGGCAGGCTACTAGGTCATGTCACTTTTAAAAATACATATCCCACTAACTGAGTTATGTGACCAACAGCAACTATAAGCAGAAATGTGACTCGACCCCCAACAGCAGAACATTCTGTCAGCCTTCCACAACATGACTGAAATGTGGGCCATCTGTTACTATGGAAGTACTGCAATATGAGTAAATAAGGCAACATTCTCCAGATTAAAACTTCTATGCATCTTTTCTTACTTTTCTTTTTCTCCCTCCACCCATCTTTTTCCACACACTTTCTTTCTACTACTTTTTTCGTTTTCAACTTTTTTATATTCTCTGGTCTCTTGCTGTTGGGTCTCTTTCATTCTGTTTCTTGGTTTATCTTTCCTTAATTAATACTTTTTGTTTTCTTGGCTGTTTTCAGGCCACAGTAGCATCCTATTTTCATGCTGTCTCTCACTTTCCTCTGTTTTCTCTATCACCTTTCCACCTATCCTGCTATCTCCTTCCTGCTCCACTTCTCCCTGACCCAGCCACGACCTTATCCCTTGTATCTACACCTTTCACTTCAATTTAGCTGGCTAGGGCCTTGTCTAGACTAAAATAAATGGTGTATTTTGTTTGTTTAATGTTAGTTAACACATTTTTAAAAAATTCATGTTTAAAATACAACTTGCCCTGGCCACATGTGTTAGCTAGTTGAAATGGGAGCCTAAAGTGGACCTGGCCAGATAACTGAGGTAAAAACTGTTAACACAAATCTATACTAAGGAAAAGGACATGCTATATAAGTTCTCTGGAACTTATATGGCCCCCATTACAGTAGCACCCAAGCACATTGCAATCTTTAACGTATTTTAGCCTCACACCACCACTGTGAGGTAGGGAAGTACTATTACAGACAGTGATCTGAGGCATACAAAGATGAACTAACTTGCCCAAAGTCACAAAAGAAGTCTGTGGTGGGGCAGGAAACTGAAGCCAGAACTCTGTGCTTGTACCGTTGTACGGCTTGTACTGGACCATCGTTCTTCTCTAAGGATTAGGTAACAGCATAATAAGGTCATAACCTCTTTTCCCAAACTAGACAACTCCTGTGATCTCTCTCACTTTCCCCTTTCCTTCGTCTTCTATTGCCAGGTCCCTTCCCCATTCCTCTCCCAGTCTCTCTTATCTTTCCTTCTTTCATCCTAACAAGAGAATACCATCCAGAGATAGAACAGCCATTTTACTTTGGCTACAGCCTTTCCCTTGGCAACAGAATACAGAACTTTGGAGTTGTGCCCACCCTTATGGTGAAAGAGTTTTCCCATGTCCACTTTTGAAATCAGTGTGAAAATAAACCAAGCTATAATCTCTATGTGATGTAAATACTCAAAAGAGAACACAAGAAAAAAAGCTGGTAGAGCCTGGAATTTTGTATGTGAACTAGCAGCAAATGTTGTGCATAATACCTTTCAAGTTCAACCTAAGTCCCTACATAAAATATGCTTGTGGCCCAAGTCAATCGATACTGTACAGAAGTCTACAATGCAAATCACCAACTATACTTACAGACAACTATTACAATTACAAATCCTAATGAATCAACAGTATGCGCCTTAATCATTGTTAAATAAGGAGACCCTCCCCTGTGCTGGGTTTGGCAATTACTACTTGTATAAATGAAGAGCTGAAAAAGCGTTAAGGGAAAAGTGATATTGCATCTGATTGAACGTATGTTTTGTTTTGGATGAGTTCATGTATGTGCTGCACATCCAGAACAACCTTCACAAAGTGGCCACAAAAATGGAGAAAGAAGAAGAAATAATTTACTTTATCAAATGCACTGAACTAAAGCCAACAAAATAGAGACTCAATCACCAGAAAAAAAGATCTCCAAATTCAATAGTGTTCTACCTATGATGTATTATGTTTAAATACTACCATACAAACATTCATGTATGTATTTACAAAGTTAGCCATCATTTTTTAAAAAAGATTATATTAGTTAGCAGGTTTCTTTAATTTCTTGCATGTAGAATCTGTGGACATGCTGACTTTTGGTTCACACAAGAGCACAAATGTCCTACCAAAGCTGTATGTTCCATAAGTAACTTTTTTTAAATATCAGAGCTTGTTTGGTAAAACTGTTCAAGGAGGCCAGAATAAGTGACTACAAACTCCAAGAACTCTGCTAATTCATTCTTGGTTCAAAGCAAAATGTTTAATCATGGTGTTTGAGAATCATACTATCATTTTAAAAATCAGATTCCTTTCTTCCTTTTGACATTTTGTTTTAGGAATTTTATAGCTACAGACAAATATGAATTGCACAGCAAGACATTTGCTTTACATTTACTAACTGATTATACTGGGAAAAACAAAACGTATAAAGTATACATGTATATTAACAGTGGAACATAAATGAAGTTTCTTTCTCAAATGGGAACTGATCTAAAGTCCATTGAAGTCAATTAAGCTGACCTCAATGGGCTACAGATCAGCCCATAATAAATAGATAAATCATATTTAAAATCATGTATATACCTTTAACTGATTCTAAAAAGGTACCACCAACAGTTGTTCCTCTCACTACATTAGGCAGTTAGTGATAACTAATGTTTACAAACATTTTGCATCTTCCTTTCATTCTCAGTTAGGTTTAGAATCCTTCCAAATTTACCGATAGTGAGCTAAATCATGCATGCTTTGTTTACACAAGTGACCCCCTTAAGTCAATGGGACCCACTACGTAAGTAACACAAGCAGAATTTGGTGCCTTCATTATTAAATCCAGTAAGACCATTTTATATTGCATTTCTCTTGGTTCAAACACCAATGTTGACACTGACCACAGTCATCTTTAATTTCTAGATTTCAATTCTACAGTTTTGAGGTTGTTTCTTGAATTGACAAGCTATTTGAGGTTGCTCCTGATTGCCCTGAAGTATTATGACTTCAGTGGGAGCAGAACAGTACAGTTGGAAGAGCTCAAGGTCTAGTGCCATGTTCCCTTTTTCGTTTTTACATTAAACGAGCAAGGCAATATATGTATAACAAAACCAAAATACAAGCCTTGATCTTGCTCCCGCTCCCATTAATATCAATGACAAAGCTCCCATTGACTTCTGTGGCTTAGGACTGGGCCCGCCCTATGAATACATTCTTATTTCTTGCTAATGAAATGTCTTGTTTTTCCATTAGTGGCAAATCATGTGGCTTAAGAGTAAATATTTCTCACTGTCAAGAAAGCTACAGATAGGATATTTCTGCTGGTAAACAAAAGCTCACCAAGGGCTCAATCTTATCAGACTCCGAACACCTCCTGCAAGGTGCTAAGCAGCCTCAATGCCACTAAAAATCAATCGAAATTAGCACCCTAAGGATCACATCCTGCTCACATTAAAGTCAATGAAAGTTTTGCATCGGACTTCATTGAGAGCAGGTCTGGGTCTCAATTCTCCGTCAGCAATATATGGACAAAGAAGAGAAGGTAAGGACTCAGCCTCACTTCTGCTTCTACTTAAAGTCAAATGAGAGATTTCTCAATAGTTTCAACAAAATCAGGTCTCTATTTAACACCACATCATAACTAGTTGACAATAGGCCCAAACCTTACTCGTGTGAGTAATCCCTTACTCGTGATAACCCTTACTCGTGTGAGTAATCCCACTGAAACCCAGAACTACCTGTGTGAATAAGGGTTACAGAGTTGTTCTAATAATTCCTTCAATATTACTGATACTCTGAATAAGATTACTACTAAATCAGATCCTACAAAAGAAAATTAAGAAACTGAGTCACTTTGAGAATGGTGAAGGGTTTTGTGAGTTAGTTTACATTTTGATATTTTAAATAATGTCATCAAAGAAAGAAACATGCAAAATGAGTTTATAGTTTGATTTGGAGACAACGGCTAGAGTAATTAACCATGGTATAAACTATGTGAACACTCTTGTACTCCGTATCAAAGAACCACTCCCAACAAGGCATAACAGGCATCTTGCAATCTGAATTTATAAATCATTAAATGGTTTAGCACCTAGAAATTATTGTAGCCAATAATTTTTCGGTATTGAGATGAGATTTGTCCCATCCAAAGTTTGATACTCAAAGGTATTGTTTTCTCTTTTGGTGCAAGTATTTGGAGCACTTTTTCAAGGCTATTACTTTAAAAAAACAACATCTTTTTTAAAACAATAACCCAGTTGTCATTTTTACAGATCTATAAATTGCTGTATGCTTAATTCCTGGATACCAGCCTCATATGCTATTAGACCAATTTCAATTCAGTTGTGTAAATATTTGGTAAATTGATGTATTTTGTGCGCCGTTATTTTTATTTTGTAATCACGCCATATCTTCTGTCTAGTAAAAGGGGCCATTTGGCAAATACTGACTGATAACTTGCAGTCCAAACTGCATGGGTATTTTTAAGAGATAATAATTCTAAAAATGTTTTATTTTTTATGGCAAGATGCCAAAAAAAAGGAAAGAAAACATACTATTGCATTTGGCTTAGTATTGAGTTCCAAATTTTAAAGAAACAGTTTTTGGATATGTACATGGTCATTAAAGCAACAACATACAGAATGATGTTATCAAATTTTAAACATACACACACAATTTTCCACATACTGACCATCTCTATACCTGCTTATTACAAATAGCCATGAAATTTCTATCTAAACATTAAGCTTTAAGGTCATGACAGTGTCCTGCTCAGAGTACTGTCCTATCCTATTATTTTACTGCATCACAGAGACGGGGTACACATTAGCACAGACTCCACTCTCTTCCCTTGGCTTTCCTGTACAAGGGGGTACAGTGCAATATGTAAAGATCAAAAGAAGCAGCACCCACAAATCCCTTGGTCACCCACTACTAGACACAGACTAACCCCATAGGTTAGGAAAAGGGCTCCCAGCTCAAGTGCCTTAGGGGGTACGGGTCTGGGGGTGAAGCAGGAGCAGAATGCGAGGCGCACGCATGGAAAGCTGCAGCCTGGAGCCTTTGCAGCTCACCTGGGAGTTGCAGCTGCTGCTGCTGCTGCAGCCCGGCCACAGCCCGCTGCCATTTGTTGCTTGTATTCTGAGGGAGCTGCAGCCCGATCATTTAGAAACAGCCTTTCCTCATCATCACAACCATCACCGCCTGCTTCATGCTTCGTAGCAACTGGTCCTGGTAGGTTTCAAAGTGGAAAAATCCCAAGGCAACACAAACAGCTTCTTCCCATCTCTCTCTCTCTTTCCCCATGCACCATCCTCAGCTTCCACTGCCAGTTGCACGCGCCTCTCTCACTTCACTTGGCTCACTCATCGCCACTTGAATGCTGATCAGCTTGACACTCTGCAACCCGTGTGTGCCACCAGCTTGCAAAAAATGTAACGAGACACGCCTTGAAAATGCTCGGGGAGGGGGGAATCTCTTCTTGCTCCAAGGCCGGTGATGGGGAGTACCCCTAGTTCCTGCAGCCTCCGCTCCTTTATTCAGCCCCACCCCACCCTTTCAGCCCACCTACCGCCTTCGGGCCCTTCCGGGGAGTTTCTACCCGCAGCCCCAGCTAGCTCTGGGAAGCAGCAGGGCTCCGGCCCGGCTGCAGCAGGGCTGGCCGGGGTTCCCGCTGGAGACGCGCGGATGGCTAGTTAGGTGGCCCGCAGAGCTGCGAGCTGCACTAGTCGGCCGGCGGGTGTCTGACTCCACCTGCTCCTCTCTCCAGAGCCTTTCACTCCGGGGGGGGGGGGGGGAATGTGCCCTCATCAGCCCTCCCAGGACATGCTCTCCTGCCCCCTTCCCCTCCCCCCCAGCTGCTGCTAGAGCTGGGGGGAGGGACTGCAGCCCACCCACTCCCACAGCCCCGGGCTTCGCTCTTCTCCCCTCGAGCCCAACTCCCGGAGTTGCTCTTCGCGCCCCCCCCCGCCTCCTCCCCGCTTAGCTACCCAGCCTCCCACCCCCGCCCAAGCCTGCCGGTCACAGAGCCCTGCTCCTGCTATTGCCCCCTTCCCCCGACACAGCCCCCAGCATCCTCCCCGGCTCACACGGGAGCAGCCCGGTTGCAGCCTCCCCGGGCTCGCCTGGCTGCTACTGGTGGGGACCGATCGAGCCCTGCTAGCCCTTGGCGAGGCCAGCTCCATTTCCTTGCAGCGTCCCCCTGCTCCGCCCAGCCCTGAGCATCCAGCCTCCCCCAAGAGCTCGCCCGCCCCCCGGAGTTGGGGCAGGGCTCGGCCACATCCAATTAAGAACTAAACAGAAAGCAGCAGCGGGGGGGAAGCGACGCCTCGGGGCCAGCGGGCGCAGCGAGCCGAGCCTGCCTGCAAAAGTTCCCGGAGTTGCATTGCGAGCGCCCCCCCGCGCGCTCCGCGTGCCCGGGACAGGGCAAAGGACGCTCGGGAGCCGGCGGGCAGCCGGGCGGGGCAATGCAACAGGCGGCGGCGGCGCCTTACCTCGCCTGGCGCGTCCGGTGCCTGCCCAGCCGCGGCTCCATCGGGGCGGCGGGGAGCCGGGATGCAAGGGCCGCGCACGGACTGTCCCCGCGGCGCGGCCCCTCAGCCGGCCGGCGAGCGTGGCAATGCGGGCAGCAGCCGCGCTGGCATCTTGGAGGGCGGGGAGCTGCCGCCGCCTGCGAGCGAGCGAGGGAGGGAGCGAGCGCTGCTGCAGAGCCCGGAGCCGGCGGCGGCGATGGAGAGGAGCCTGCCTCCCAGACTGCGGGCGGCACGCGCTGCTTGCCCCCGTCTGCCACATGCCAGCGCCCGGCTGGCTTTGGGGGGTGGGGTTTGCTGGTCCAGGCTTCGGGGTGCCAGGAGCGCCCCCTGCGGCTTCCCAGGACCGTGCCAGCCTCCACCGCAGCCCGCGCCGGGAATCACCTCCTCCGGTTCCCCCGGGGGAGGGGAAGGGTTTCCCCGCTAACCTCACGGCACCGGTGTTGGTGTAAAAGCGGTGCAAGTGACCCCGAGCCCTGCTGTTCATCCCCCTTCCTGAGTCCATTCCCTCCTGGGATGATTTTCAGCCCTAGCTCCTGAAAATACTTTGAAGTGCACCACCCATGGCCCATCACATGGCGTGGCTTACCAAAACACTGGGCATTTTTTTCTCTTGTGTTCACTGTCCCCAATAAACACTTTATTTCTCCCTGACTTTTTCAAATTATTACTCAGTACCGTGCAATATAAACCTCATATTTGCCATGTTTTGCACAGCCTGGTTGGAAATTTTGTTGTCTGAGGCTAGTTTATTGCATCTGCCTAGAAAGGGCTGAGGAAGATGCTTTTTTTGTTTGTTTTTAAGTGTGCTCTTCACAAAATGTTAAATAAAGTAAATGGAAAAGTTTATTGGTTTGGATACATGCAGTTGATTGCCTCTAGTCTAATTATATAATAATTTCATTAAATATACTTTGGCCACTGTTGAGAGAGAGGATGCTGGAGTAGATAGACCACTGCTATGCCAATTCCTATGTTCCTGCTGACTAGAGGACAAGGTATCCCAGATGTTAGATCATATGAACTGGATCTTCTCTCTTCCTTCATCTGGTTATTGTATAATTTAGAGGTCACTACTGCCAATCTTCACACAAGTTATCATGTGATTAGTCCTTCTGAGTTATCTGAGCAATGGTTTGCAGGATCAGGTCTTTAGATTGTAAATTCTTTCTGTCAAAAACTGGGGGATACATACTTACTTTACTCATGTGAAGAGTCCTAATGAAGTCCAAACTGGCCATGTGTCATCTCTTATGTACACTAAAACTAAATGATATATAAGAGGGGCATTGATATAACTTTTGTCAGCTTGCATGAGAAATAAGAAATAAATTCTTAGGTCTTCTTCATACTCCTTGCCTTCATTTATCCCAGAAAACTTGCCCAGTATAAAAATACATGAATATGCATTCTCATTTAGAACTCTGTTAGATTTTGCCTAGCTGATGTGCTTTGCTATCATTAAAACTAAAATGCTTTGGGGAATGCCTAGTCACAAAGGGCTATAGATCCTTTCAACCTTCAATTCACCTCTTCAGTCCTTGTTCTACGCAGGTAGTGACCAAAAGTGGTCATCATTTGATTGAAAAAAAAATGTTTAGGTGACTAAGGCCTGGTCTACACTAGGAGTTTATGTCGAATTTAGCAGCATTAATTCGACTTAACTGTGCACCCGTCCACACCAGGAAGCTAATTAGTTCAACCTAGAGGGCTCTTTAGTTCGAATTCTGTACTCCTCCCCGATGAGGGGAGTAGCGCTAAATTCGACATGGCTATGTCGAATTAGGCTATGTGTGGACGGAAATCGACCTTAGTAGCTCCGGGAGCTATCCCACAGTGCACCACTCTGTTGACGCTCTGGACAGCAGTCCGAGCTTGGATGTTCTGACCAGCCACACAGGAAATGCCCAGGGAAAATTTGACACACTCCGGCGCCTTGTGGATGTTCTGCAGGACCGCAGGCAGGAGGACAGAGCCCCCCTGCACTGTATCTGCAACCGCCCTCCCCCCGCCACAAAGTCCCAAACCCCCCTCACCCAAAGTAACAAGAAGGAGGGGCGACAGGGGCCGTGAAAACTGTCACTGCACCCCTGCAGAGTGCACAAATACAAGAAGGCTCTCATTCCCTAAATGTTGAGAAGTCCTTCCCTTCCTGGCTCACCAAAGCCCCAATCCCAGTTTCATCCCCTAACTGTGTAGTTGATTATTAAAAGTAGTTTGCTGTTAATTACTATTTCTGTCAAGTTTTTCTACAGAAGACTGTCTGTGAAGGGGGGGGGGAGGGGGTTGTTAATTGCATAGGACAGTCACCTTTACCAGGGTACAGACACAGGGGCAGGATCAACAGCAGGTCACACACACAGTGCAGTCAGTAGGCGCCCTGGTCGGTCTGGGAGGTGTTTTCCATGTTCTGGGTGGGTGGGGGGTACGTGACTTTGTGGCATGGGAGGGCGGTTACAGAACTTATGCAGCGGTCCTTGTCCCGGACCACAGAGCCACGCAGCAGGGGAATCTGTAACTGTCCTCCCCCGCCACAAGGTCACGTAGCCCCGGCACACAGAGTCCCGAAAAGGAGGGATGACAGGCTCCGTTGAAACAACCAGTCCGGCACTGCAGACCACTCTAGGAGCAGGAGCCTATCATTCCTCGAGTGTAGAAGCGGTGTTAACATCACTGCACACCCTACCCACCACAGTCTGCGTCCCTGTTTCAACCCTTTAACGCAAATTCATTAATAAAGAAAACGTTGTTAATTAACAATGTTCCATTAACTTTATTTTTAAATGTGTGTTGGAAGGGGGGAAACGTGGTGAACGGGGTATGTAACCGCAGAAGAAAGTCAACAGTAACTGAAGCAGGGGCAGGTTCAGCTTCTCTGTAAAGAAACTGAACAGTCACAGGTTACCCTACTCCCTGAGGAACCTAGCTTTCAAAGCCTCCCGGATGCACAGCACTTCCCGCTGGGCTCTTCTAATTTCACAGCTGTCTGGCTGAGCATAATCAGCAGCCAGGCAATTTGCCTTAACCTCCCCTCCCACCATAAAGGTCTCCCCCTTGCTCTCACAGAGATTGTGGAGCACACAGCAAGCTGCAATAACAATGGGGATATTGGCTTCGCTGAGATCCGAGCGAGTCAGTAAGCTCCTCCATCTCCCCTTGAGACGTCCGAAAGCACGTTGAATGATGACAGTTACCCAAGACCACCCTTGACACATTTTTCCCCCCAGCATGCATTGTGGGGAAATCCCAGAATTCAAATGGGCAGCGGGGACTGCGGGAACTGTGGGATAGCTTCCCACAGTGCACCGCTTCCAATGTCGACGCTTGCCCCGTTAGTGTGGACTCACAAAGTCAAATTAGTGTCCTTAGTGTGGACACACAAATTTGACTTTGTAAGGTCGATTCCACAAATTCGAATTAAGTTAAATCCAATTAATCTGGTAGTGTAGACATACCCTAAATGTTAAATGATTTTCAGACCTGCCAAGTTGCATTCATTTGGACTGAAACTCACTGATTTTGGATCAGTTTTAAGACAATCTTGAAAGTATAGAAATATTAATCAAAATTGAGAACAAACCAGAAGCTAGCATACTGGGACAATTGCAGCAAAATCCAGCTTGTGTTTATGTTTTCAGTCTCCAGGATATCGGCACTGGACAAATGTGTACCACACCCATTATGTATGTATGTATTCAGTTGGAATACCTGTTCATGGTCACGTCCCTGGTATTCATATCATAGACCAGTGGTTCTCAACCAGTGGCCCAGAGCCCACTGGGGGGCCTGAGCAGGTTTCAGGCGGTCCACCATGCAGGGCCAGCATTAGAATTGCTGTGGCCCAGGGCAGAAAGCTGAAGCCCCACCGCATGGGACTGAAGCCTGGGGTTCCAAGCCCTGCCACCTAGGGCTGAAGTCAAAGCCTGCGCAACTTAGCAAGTAGGGCAATTGCCTGGGGCCCCACACTAAAGGAGGCCTTGGGCAATTGCCCTGCTTGCTTCCCTCTAACACTGGCCCTGCCTTTTATTTGCAGAAAAATAGTTGTTGTGGCACAGGTGGGCTGTGGAGTTTTTATAGCATGTGTGTGTGGTTGGGGGGGGGGGGAGTTCTCAGGAAGAAAAAGGTTGAGAACCTCTATCAAACATTTCAAAATTATTTTAGTGTGGCTTAGTGATAGGCTTGGCAGAATTCAATTTGTATTTTTAAAAATAATTTTGACATAATATCAATGTTTATATTTAGTTTTTAATCAATTTTTATCAATTTAAATGTTCACACTAGTGCAAAATTATGGGGTTTCATTTTTATCAATTTAAATTTTCACAGTTGTGAAAAATGGGGGGGGGGTCAGACATCATTTAATGACAGACATTGAGATTCAAAATATTAAAGCTTTATAACCATTAAAACACAAACTGTCAACATCCTAGGTCAAATTTTAGCCTTAAATCAAACTCTAATAAGTAAGAAAAATGCTACTTGAGAACTCTGCCTATCTGTAAATTTTGATCATCAATAAAATATTTGTCAGTTGGTTCCTGTGTTTGTAGTGAAATTGATGTTTGACATTTACCAATAAAAAGCTAATCCTTCCAACCCTACTTACTGTTGAATATTTTAAGCGGAAGCCCTTCATTGTAAAGAAACAAATCATATATGCTCTTTGCTGGCTGAAAAGAAATAGTTTCTTTGAATGGTAAAAATATAATTTACCAATGTGGCAGTGTCCCTTTGAAACTGCAGTTCTGCCAGTATGCTGCAATCTAATCAACTTCTATGATTTTGTAAAAAATAAATAAAAATTAAGTGGTGACACACCTGATCCTGCAAAATTTGACTCACCAGATTAACACTCAGACAATTAATTCATACAATTAATCCAGTCACTTGAATTGATTTTATTTGCACGAGTAAGGACTTTTCACATGAGTAGAAATAGTCAAAACTAAATTAATTATTTCTGCTTCTATTGTTGAAATTTCAATTCAGTGAAAATATTCTGACCATCTCTACATGAGTGTAGGTTTCTCAGGGTTTCACTCCAGGACTTGCTCCTGATAGGAGCTGAGCATTTTAACTTGAGTTGAAGTTGATGAGCATTCAGCATCTCTAGAGAAAAAGGTAATATGGGGAAATTACTAAGTGTAAGCACCAGAGCTAGCTGCTGCAGTGCTAAAAATATCATACGGATTTTTAGTAGTTAAATATGGCCCATGTCATGATCCCTCCTTTAGGTCTGTATGGAGTAGATGGAATATGCTGTTCTTTTAGGCAGAAGAAAATACTTAATTTTTAAGAACATGATCCTCGAGTTGAGCCTCTTGGAAGATTTAGTTCATTAGCGCATCAGCTAGTATGTTAATTTTATGCCATTGTTAGAGGTGAAAGGATTAATCCTCTATTAAAAAGAATATAAGTTTAATGGATCAGGAGAAGGTCATTTGGCTTCTCTCAGCACAGGAAGAAGCTGTAATACATGTTGACTTCTGCACACATAACTATGAAAATTAGAGAGGATAAAATAATAGATGGTAACAGATGGTTCTTTAACTTACCTCATAAAATAATTATGATTGCTATTTATAAATATTCAAGGGTCCAATCCTGCAAACCCTTACTCTGATGAGTAAGCTTTGCTCATGTAAATAGTTCACATCAACAAGGCTACATGTAAGTATGGATTTTTCATATGAATATGGGTTTGCTGGATTGGTCCTTAACATTTTATAAATATTAACTAAAATTATTTCACAGGGTAAATTAAGGAAATATCTAATACAATCTATTCTATTAGCCTCTGAAATATTCATAGCTATGGGTGCAGAAGTCAGCAAATAATACAGCTTTTTCCTGTGCTGAGAAGCCAAATGACCTTCTCTTTATTCATTAATTTTTATTCATTTTTAATAGAGGCTTAATCCTTTCACTTCAAACAATGGCATAAAATTCATATTCTAGCTGATGCACTAATGAACTGAAACTTCCAACTGGCTCACCTCTAGGAACATGTTCTCAAGAACTTGATAGTAATATCTCTTCTGCTTAAGGCCAAGACTGGAGCTCTTGTGCCACAATCCTGTACAGGTGGCAGTGCAAAGCCACGGTATTCCAGGAGGAGCACCACAGAGATTTTGCCTAAGATGGGTACAGAAGGGTTTGATCCTACACTCCAGCGTTAGGTGCCTAAATCACGAGGCATGGTGCCACTGCAATCCATTAAATTGCCATTTGGCTGCTGCCTGTAGGTGCCTAAACTCACTCAGCACCTAATGTTCCATTGTAAAAGGTCCCTAGGGGCCTAAGTTTTAGGCCCTGGGGCACAGGCAGTGCTGCCTCACTCTAGATGTCCTGACTCCTATTTCCTGCCTAAGCCCCAGATTGATTCACCAACTGGGAGAAGATAGGCATTCAGCTGCCTAAGTCATTTGTAGGGCCAACCTGGTAGGCCTATATGATCAGGCCCCAGTCAAAATCTGTCCAAAGGAGGAGCTGATGCTGCCCACATAACTTTTAGCCTTTTAATAAATCCCTTCTCCCACTCTGGCAGAGAGTGTGGAATTGAACCTTGGTGTCTCACATCCCAGGCAAGAGTTCTAACCATGGGGCTAATAATGTAGATTGTGGCACAACCACTTCCTCCTCCTCCAGCCATTTTGTGTAGAACAAGTCAGGCACCTAAGTCGTTCCTGCAAGAAGCAGCTTTGCCAATTCTCCAGATAGCAGGTTCCCATTTATGGATCACAAGCAGACATAGACAGCTCCTTGCAGCCTTGACTTAAGCATCTATCTCCATGAAAGTGGGCTTAGCATGCACCTCGGTCATCAGCATCTCTCATTGGCTAGTTTAGTGGCTTCATGGCTAGCATGCTGGTTTTTATGGCTCCTATTCTAAGGCACCCATCTCTCCCCATTCACTGTATATGGAGCCTAACCAGGCTTTGTGGATCACAGTGTTGTACCTGTGATTGTGTCGGTCCCTAAAAGTTAAGTGCTATGATGCTCAGCATTGTAACTCCTAAGTCCTTTCATGGATCCCAGCCAATATCCCTAGGTGCTGCTCCATTTCCTAGGGTCCTGGCCTACAAGAATAACAGACTCTGTCTGCTCCATGCCAAGCCATTAAAGCAAGAACCACAGAATGTTGTAATACTGGAATGCTAAAACTCCTTCTAACACTTTTAATGACGAGTAGTTGTGGTGCCTGCATTGTAGCCATTTTCCCAAATAAAATTACTTGCGTGTCTGCTCCTGCAAGCTGCTCTCTAACTAGGCTCTTAACTCACAACCATAATCATGGTATCTGAACATTCATTTCCCTGGGAGCTACAAGTGCTCCAGACTTCTCAGGACCAAGCCATTGGGCACCAACTTTCAAAATGCTTCCTCTCATGTGGAGATGGTCAGAAAAGATTTATCCAATTCAAGTTTTTCCATAAAGATGCAATAAAAATTGCCTTGTAATATTGTCCATTTTCTGACCAGCTCTACTCAAGTGAGTGATATTAATCATATTGATGTTAGTGGGGGCTGATCCTCAGATGATGTAAATCCTAATGGAGCAACGATAATTAACACCAACTGAGGCTCTGCCCCAGTAAGACTAATTTTGAAGAAAATCCACCCTTGTAGAAGGCCAGCACAAATCATCTACAACACTTAAATCTCACTTAAACCTCGTGCTGAAGAAGAATTAAGGGCCCAATACTATGAGATGTTGAGTGCCTGCTGTGAGATGCTGGGTGTCTTCATTACAGTCACTGACAGCTGAGTGTGCTCAACAGTTCAGCATCTCTTGATGACATTACTTACACCCTCTTGGAGAAGGCATTTGAACAGAGGCTCTTGTGTTTTGCTGTGGCTGCAATCTACAAGTAAATGGCAGCCCCAAATAGAGCACATTACAATGTAACAATTAAGCTCTGTCCTTGTATTTATACAGTTAGTGAATGCTATTTCTAAAAGCCTATCTACAGGATTAGAGGAGGGGAAAAACAGCTCTGACTCGTGAAATGATGCAGAAAAAACAGCTACAATGAACACCAATACAGTGGGACACCTAAATGACTCATTACTTCTGAACAGAATATAAGTGTAAACATTACAGAATTGTATTGGTCATTAAACACATTAAAACACCGTAAATAATAAATAATAGTATGTAAACCTGAAAAATGTTTTCTTCTTGGTGATCATAGTGCATGGAATATACAATTTGATAAAGCTCAACACCACAAAACTCATTCAGTATCTTGCTTTCAAAGGGTATAAGTCAGGTATAAATTATCAGCCTTCATTCAAAAAACTGAAGTGAGGACATTAGGTCAGAGTTTATTTTCAATATAGGTTTATTTTAAAAGTGAACCCACTTCATTTTGCTGCCTTATCAGCAGTCAGCATGACCCATGCCATTATTAGGTACTTATTAACTGAACTATTTTTTTCCATTTATATATTTCTTAACATGATAGTATTCAGTAGATCTAGGTTGTTTTAAAAACAAAGAGGTACTGAGGATTTTCCCAATGACAATGGCAGCTGGATTTTCAATAACTACTACAGGGGCAGGATTTAGGCCTCTCTTAGGCAGCTGTAAAAATCTACCTTAGCCAACAACTACATGTTCACTTTGAGTGACCCAGGAAATGCCATGTATATTTAATAAAGAGTCCCTTGTAAAGTTCCTTGGATAATATAGAGAATGCACTGCCCTCTACAACATTAATGAATCCCATCTGAAAGGTAAACAACGAGCTGTACTATTCATGAAGTTAAATTGTGTACAACAAATAGCTCATGGAACTAGGCTGGCAGAAAAGACGAATCCAGTCACTTTTCCTGGTAAATCAGTGTAGAGTCACCAGGGTCTTATTAGAGGATTTTTTTAGGGCAGTCAGAATTTCAGACCCAGAAACGGAGGTACCCGGAATGCTATATTCCACCTGGTTCCTTGGGCAATGACCACACATAGTTATTGCTATTTATATATCAACAATACCACACCTCATTTCAGTGGATCTCTAGAAAGGACCAGAATATAGACTCCAATTCAGGAAAGAATCCTTATTAAGAAAAGCACTTAAGCATATGTTTAAGCCCCACTAAAGTCAGCATATGCTTAAATGTGTTCCTGAATCAGTGCCATAATCAGGATGCTTTATGTATTGTACGTACAGTAGACCTGAACTTCCTTCTGCGGCTTGAGTGAATATACGAATAACTTTGCAAATACAGTTCATCTTGCATCTGCAGTCCTTTTCCATGTGAATTCTATTTTGCATAATGCTACCTGTTGTTGTCACCCAGCTCACAAAATATTTGTTTAAAGAGCCATTGTTTATGATGTGAGCTGTAAGAAGCAACCAACCGTGTCCCAGAATTATTGTGCAGGGCATCTAGGTGATAAATGAGAAACTTTGATAGATTTAGTATGTTTCTGGAACAGGAAAAAAAAAGGCTTTAAAAAAGTGAAGGCCCACACCAGTTAACAATAACAAAAAGCTATTGGTTCTAGACCTGTACATCTGAGACTGAAGATTTCTTACTTTGCGTGTAATATCAAGAGGACTAGCAAAACCTATGACTGAGCAGGCAGAACTCATATGGTACCCATGGTCTGTTTTTGTCTGTCTTCTCAAATCAATCAAGTTGGTTCTATAGCATTTTTTATTCCAAAGTTTAATATTCCTTGGAGAACTATTACCCAACCACATTATTACACAATTGTTCTTATTTATTAAAGATGTCTATATTGCTATACCTTTACATAGCACATTACACAGAGAGAGAGAGAGAGATGTCCCTGACCTGCAAGAGCTTACAACGTAAGGGCCTGATCCTGCAAAGACTTATGTGCTTAACTTTATAGAATCATAGAAATGTAAGGCTGGAAGGGACTTCAGAAAGTCATCTAGTCCACTGTCCTAGGGTGAGGCAGGACCAAGTATACCTAGACCATCCCTGACAGATGCTTGTCTAACCTGTTCTTAAAACAGGGATTCCTCAACATCCATTGGAAGCCTATTCCAGTGCTTAACCATCCTTACTGTTAGAGATTTTTCCTAATGTCTAACCTAGAGCTCCCTTGTTGCAGGTTATGTGCATTACTTGTTCTCCTACCTTCAGTGAACATGAAGAACAATTGATCACCATTCTCTTTATAACAGCCCTTAACATATTTGAAGACTGTTTTCAGATCCCCACCCCCCTAGTTTTCTTTTCTCAAGACTAAACATACCCAGGTTTTTTTAAAACTTTCTTTATACATCAAGTTTTCTAAATCATGCACTGAGGCCCAGATCCTCAAAGGTATTTAGGTGCCTACTTCCCATAGTTAGGTACCTAAATACCTTTGAGGATCTGGGCCTGGGAATATTACCATTGACTTCAATGGGACGATTTAGAATGCATAGAGCTAACCACATGCATAAATCTTTGCAGGATTGAAATTTTAGTAATGATAGCACCTGTTGGTACCCTAGGAGGACAAAAATTACAAAGACTTTCAATACTCATGTTCAGAGTCTCAGTTTCCACACATATTAAATGTGGGAAATGATACTACTTACCCCTCTACATGAAGCACCTTGAGACATATGGACAAAAAGAACTATTATATTGCTACTATTTTAAGATGATCACTGTTACCTGGGCTCAGAAAGGAACTTCCCTCATCAGAGTGTGATGAATTATGGGGTATTTCCACCTTCCTCTGAATCATCAGGCATTAGGTCCCACCTGAGAAGGCAGGATACTGGGCTAGATGAATATCTGTTCCAGTGTAGTAATTACTATGGGACATATCATCTGACCAGTATAACCTTTACTGGGAGTCTCATCTATGCAGATTTCCTCCTTTCCACATACAAGAGGTTGTCAATCATCACCATGGCAGTCTTGTTCTTCACCCTCGGGGAGCCAGGGCTGCCACTGGGAGGAAACATACATTTTTCCTCACTCCTCCCAAGCCCTGCAGAAAAGCTAGCAGAGCGTTAACCTAATTTGGAATTGCATTAATTCTTCTGCAGCACCCTCCATGCTGGGGAAACACCCTCAAAGGGGTGTCCCAGGGGCAACACCTGTTGTATTAAACTCTAGCCGTGCAATTCCAATGAAGCCACACTATCAGGGAACCAGGTAAAGCCAGGGGGGCCCTGAAAATTGTTGCAGAGACAGAGCCTCCATGAGGTGGGCCCTCATCTCCCATAAACCCTAATTTGGGAGCAGAACTGCTGCCCCTTTTGTGGATGGGGACAAGTGTGGCTACCTGTATGGAATAACCTGAGAAAAACACAATGAGGGGATTCTTGAGGGGCTGATTTCTGAAGCTGGAATACCGATGCTTTTGCTACATTCATTGTGATTCATGAGAACTGATCATGAACTAAAAGAAAAGAAGAAAGTTGAGGACCAGAGAAATACAGTAGATTCTGCTTATTAGCCCTCTGTGCAGCTCCCCAGAAGCAGCCAGCATGTCCTTGTGGCCCCTAGGCACAGGGGTCATCAAGGAAGCTCCATGTGCTGCCTCCAGCCCCCACTCCGCAGCTCCAATTGGCAGGCCACTGCAGCCAATGGGAGCTATGGGGATGGTGCCTGCAGGTGCAGGCATCACACAGAGCTGCCTAGCCATATATCCGCCCAGGGGCTGGACATACCAGCTGCTTCTGGGAGCAGCACGGAGCCAGGCAGACATGGAGCCTGCCTTAGCTCTGCTTCGCCACCAACCAGGAGCCACCTGAGGTAAGCACCACCTGTCTGGAGCCCACACCCTGAACCTTCCCCTGCATCCTAACCCCCTGCCCCAGGGCAGAACCCCCTCCTGCACCCTAACTCCCTCCCAGAGCCTGCACTCTGCATCCCCTCTTACACCAACCCTCCCTACCCCAGCCCTGAGCCCCCTTCCGCACCCCAAACCCCACATCCCTGACCCCACCCCAGAGCCCGCACTCCCAGCCAGAGCCTGCACCCCCTCCTGCACCTCAACCCCCTGTCCCAGCCCTGAGCCCACGCCTGCCCGGAATACTGGCTAACTGCTTGGGCCAAAGGAACTACAGTACTATCATGATTCTCACGTTAACTATATTTGAGCCCAGAGCCTCAAAGATCCATTGAAATCAATGGAAGTTAGACACCTAAACACCTTTAGCTAAGATAGCTAAGGGTCTAAGATAGCTAAGGGCCTAAGATAGCTAAGTTAAATTTTAAAATGGTCCCAGAGAAGCAGCCGAGGAGAGATTTGGAGGGGAAGAAGAGAAAACAAGAAAGGAATGCATTAAAACTAGGTCTGATTAATAAAATGAATACAAATCAAGTAGTACAACTGGGGTTTTATACAAATATTTAAACAATAGTAATAAAAAATTTTCTGCCTCTGGACATATTCAACTTTAAATCTTTCATCTGATGAGACAATGTATTAAAATTACTTAATGAAGGACCATTTTGAAAAGATCCCTAAAGTTATGCGTGATAATTAAAATGAGGTTTAGCATAAATCCCTCTGTCTATTTCAAAAGTGTTATCTGCTTACAGACTGCTCTCAGAGGGCAAGCTAGCAGCCTTGATCTGGCAAAATAATGGTCCAGTGATGATGCACTATATGTGCCTACAGTAACTCAACATGAGCACAGTAACAATAGATCATACATATGGACAATATAGTGTTAGAAGAAAAACAAAATACAGTATTGTTATATTAATGAGACTTTTCTGAAATAATGTTATTTGTCTGAAAGCCGAGGCATCTCTAATTGAGAGGTCAAGAAAAGCAGGTAGATGAAATTACAAAGTCAATTGCATTGAAATTTTCCATTTTGGTAAGTGTTATAATTAATTCATGCTAACTAAAACCAAGGCACTATGAAAAGACACAGGTCATATTCATGATTAGGAGAGATTTGAGAGTTTGAGAATATTAGGATGATGAACTCACCAAAAATCTCCAGAAGGTCATGATCCTAGAAAGAATGTAATGGTTAAAAAAAATCTGCGAGGAAAAAATTAGGGCAGGAAGAACTACATTGATACATGTAAGCAGAGTCAGGATGAGCTCTACCCTGACATCTGGTGGTAGATTATGGGGAGTGCAGAAAGAAGTTTCAAGTATTTGCATTAGCATTTCAGTTATTTGCATTGGCACTCCCACCCCACTTAGTATACTACACAGCAGCCTGGGATGGTTATTTTCACAGCTGTGGGAGCCCCAATTTCATTGTTATTGGGGCAGGAGCAATAAAATGTTGTCATCCCGATTAAGTAAATGAGGAACTACAAAACTGTCTTATGATAGAGGGTTTCATTGCCAACTAAATAGCACTTGCTAGACAAGGGACATGGGTTCCAAAACCCAGTCAAGAGAGAGAGGCTGGGGACAGATATCTGTACTGGGTGGTGCAGGCTTCTTGTGTGAGCCAGAAGCACCAGTTCCACCTATGCCTCTCTCCACTGTGGAATGTCAGATTTAATTTTTTGATTCCTTTAAGAGTCTAGATACAGGTTACTGAGCTGAACTCACTGGCACTGGGGCTCCCCTACTATGAGCTGGAATCACTAAGAGCTGAAATCACTGAAAAGCTGGACTTGCTGAGCTGAGAGCACTGAGTACTGTGCTAATGAGTGGGGGAGCCTGAAGCAATACCGTGGAGCAGAGCAGCTGGCAGAGCGGAGTGGAGCAGTTTGTGCAGCCACTGGGTGAGTGGAGCCAAGCAGCTCGCGAGGACGGCTGGAGTGGCTCACAGGACAGCTGGTGGAGCAGCCCACAGAGCAAGCGGAGCTGAGCTGTTTGCGGGGACAACTAGTGGAAGCAGATCCCCACGAAGAGGCAGGGCAGTTGGCCCCGAAACCACATAAGGTGCCCTTTTCTTCCCAGGCTGGGGAGGGGGACCTCTGCAGAGAGACTCTTGAACTCTGGGGCTGCACTGACCCGGGACAGAGACTTTTGGATTGTGGGACTTTTCGGACTGTGGGTGACTTGGGGGTTGCTGGACTCAAGGGCCCCGAGAGAAGGACACGGCCCAATTTGCTGGGGTGGGTCTTTGCTCACAGTTTGATCTATGAACTCTAGCTGAGGTATTTTCCCAATTTAATGCTTGTTGTTTATCATGTAATTAAACCTTTTCTGCTACACCAAGACTCTGTGCTTGCGAGAGGGGAAGTATTGCCTCCTCGAGGCGCCCAGGGGTGTGTGTGTAAGATTTTCCCAGGTCACTGGGTGGGGGCTCAAGCTGGTTTTGCATTATGTTGTGGGGAAGGGACCCCTATGTATTGAACCCGGCCCTTGCTTCTATCGTTTCGGCCCGGCAGAAGGGTTACATACAAATAGAACTATATACTGAGACCAGAGCAGGAACAGCCAGTGAGGAGTTGATATCAATCATCACTGAGGCAAGGGGTAAGATTATGCATGTCGGACATGTACAGAGACAAATTTTCAAAGCCAAGTGTCACTGTTGTGTCTGCAAAGATGTGCATGTCCTCTGTAAGGGTGAAATTCACCCCTGTGCAGAGGGCCAGCACAGCCCTTTGCCACACTTATGTCCCACTTAAGCCCTCAAGATAGGACTTAACGCAGAGACCTTGTGGTGGCCCTATGTATATACAGATCTGTATTTTCACATGCAAGTGGATGTAGGGCAATTTCCACTAGATTTGTGTGCACAAATGCAGGGTTTTGCACACACAAGTGGATGCATGCACAAATATTGCAGGTGTTTTTAAGGAAGCCAGCTGACATTTTGGCCCAGGTTATCACAGGAGAACTGTAATGCAACAACACATCCTCTTTTATCAGCGTTTATATAGGCACAACCATGCTTATTACAGTTAAGTTTGAATTGTTGGTTTTATTATAAACCAATTAACTCAAGGCTTTAACAGCCAAGCAGAGTTGCTTCAGGCTATTATTTGGCACACTCCATCACTGGTACAGGAGTAATGGTTTATTTGGACAATTTAAAATTCAGCGTCTCAAGCTCTGAGGTAGAAACTTTGGTGCCCAGGGAAGTTTCACTGTAAAACTTAGTTGGTAAGCAACTTTAGGAGCTTACAGGATTAGATGGTAGCTAAGAGGGAGCTTTGGAGATCTCACCATGGCTGTTATAAACATGACTCCATGGAGAGCCCAAGTAGTGGAGTTGTGTGATCTTCAGTTTTGTTTTTCTATGTGCAGTTTTTTGCAAAATCGTGTTCACTATAATCCCTGGTGGAGTGACTTTTACAATGATCTATTGTGACACCAGTTCTTCTGCACAAACAAAAAAAGGGCTTTATATACTTAGTCCCAATTAGGATGTGGTCTTCTGTGCAAGTTTAGGCAGGGGAATAATGGAAGACTCAGGAAACTATGTACAGAGCTCTGAAATGAAACCACAAACTTTAACTTCTTGTCCCATATCTAGGGCAAGTATGATGGAGTACTGATCATATGGAGCAGGAGAAAGAAGTGGGAATCCCTGTTGGCATTTCCTTGGAGACCTCCTTCTACTCTTGTTCTCAAGTACTCAGTTTGACTTCAGATTTTGTCTCTCAGGTATCTTTATGAGGCATACAGCAAAGCTACACTGAGTTGATCAGACTCCATCCCAGGGGGTGGCTGCAGGATACATCACAAATCCAAAGTTACAGAGAAAACCTCTTCCTTTATATACATTTACACAGACACATAGCATTACTATACATTGCATTACACGTTTTGGGACTGACTTGGTTACTTGGTAGGAACCAATCCCTGTACAACATCCTCTAGCCATGCACAACTTACTCTTTACCTCATCTTACATGTCCAGTGTAAATGGTTCTCTGGGTGTATTGTAGCTAGTACAGACATTCTGTCTTACTTACTGACCATTTACCTATCTTAGTTAGCACAGATATTCTGTTTCCAACCTGCTGATCCACTTATCTCCCTGTCTCCCAAGAAATGAGGCCTCCCCCTTCTCTAATTACTCATATCAAAGCAGACCTGCAACCCAGTCAGATCCACTAATGTAGATCTCCACTGCAAAACAGATAATTGGAAGATGATCATTACTATTAATAGTATGCTAGACTGTAACAGGATTTTGCCATTTTGCAGTAACACCTGGAAACTTTAATGGACAAAGTTTAGCCTTTGATATTCAACATCAGTTTCGGTGTCAGGATTTAGTATCCCATGGCATTCTAAACTTTATCTAATTGGTCTGGAAGGAGAAACAACTCAATAAGTCTATTTGTTATTAGTTAATCATATTACCAGTTTGGGAATAAATGAAAATCAAATATCATGCCTGGAATACTAATTCACCATCTTTCAATCATAAGAGTGGGCTGTTAAGAGCAACCAAGGGCTATACAATTCAGGAGGTCAATTTTCTTGACAACATAGCTTTTAGAATAGTCATGAACTATTAGTAGTTAACCCTACTCACCAGTGTCAGAAGCTCTAGCCATATTTGTTGCAATGCTGCAGCCCATTTAGTGAATGGAGCTGCACATCTGTGCTGGCTTTTAAGAAACTTTCAGGTGGAATTCAAGGTGTTGGTTTTAATCTGTAGAGCCCTAAAAGGCTTGGGGATCTGGCTACCTGAGAGACAGCATCTCTCCCTGTGACACACTTCCGCAGCTGAAATCAGTAGAGGTGCTACAGCTGGAGCACCCTCTCATTATCAACAGAAGGGGGCTGCTGGCAGGGAGATCTATGAGGGGTCCTTGCTTGTGGTACTCAATCCCCAGCTTGGTTTGCCAGAGCACACATTTGTTAACCTTCTGAAAATGCTGTAAAGCCTTCTTTCCCCCCACCTCTGTGTTGGTAAGGCTGTTAAGGAAATGGTAGGCTATATTTCTGGGCAGCCCTTTTTTTCTATGTTTGTGTTGCAATTTTTAATGTATCTAGTAAGAGTCTAGAACTGGGGAGAGACAGCTAGAGATTTGCAGAAATAGCCTGTTTGTTTCTCTCTTCTGCTTTTCATACAGAAGACATAATAGAAGAACAATGGAAGGAAAAACCTTGTTAGTAGCAAGGTGGATTCCTTATCTCCCTCTCACCAATCCTAAAACAACTGGTATACAGCCTATACTGCAAATAGATCTGCAATGGCACTCACAGCCATATAGCAACATAGCTAGTGCACAAGTATTTGATTAGTTGTTTGTTAGCAACTATACTTGTTAGCCAGCATCAGCCAGATTTTTTTGGTGAAAGGTGGGGGAGGCTTACTCAGAAATTTTGCATGGAAAGAAAGTAGTCTAGTTACAACTAACCTCCCTCAACAGTAGACCCAAGTGCTTGCAACAGAGAAACAATGCTCTCTTTTCTTCTCTGACTGAGAAACCATTAAAACAACAAGGAGTCCGGTGGCACCTTAAAGACTAACAGATTTATTTGGGCATAAGCTTTCGTGGGTAAAAAAACCCCACTTCTTCATTTCACTTTTACCCACGAAAGCTTATGCCCAAATAAATCTGTTAGTCTTTAAGGTGCCACCAGACTTCTTGTTGTTTTTGTGGATACAGACTAACATGGCTACCCCCAGATACCTGAGGCACCATTGTGTTCCATATGCCTCTCCACAGACAGGTTAGGAGATTGTTTTGGCTGGATTTGGGCAGAAACAGGTGGCACCATAAAGTTTGATGCTGCTTCACAATGGAGAGCTGCTGCTTTCTTTAGGGCTTGTCTTTGCAGCTTCCCTCCTTCTTATATCATGCTTTTATTGTAAAGATTGTATGAGATGTCCTACTTATTTCGAAATAACAACAAACACAGCAGATACAGACATATCAATCAAATAAATGAACAGCCCTTAGTCATTTTACAGTTCCCCCAGAAGAGAAGGCCAGCAGGACTGTTGGTGGTGTTCATTAATATCTGTTTTCCAAAGACTGATAATCAGTGGTATATTGCAGTGAATGCAGACATAGATGTAGGATATCCATCAGTAAATGCAAACTGCAGTAACTGCATGCAAAAAATATAATTACATAGTAGTATATATATTTCTGCAGATGCAGTAGGCCTTTAATCCTCTGAACATTTGTTCACAAGCATTGATAATTTTTTAAATTATAACCAGTTATCTTTTCTTTTTCTTCTTCTTTTTAAAGATCTTATTGCTTAAACTTCAGGCTAGATTTGAAAGAAATTAGTTCAGCAATTTTAAAGAGAGGAGACATCTAGATTTGGCAAATGCTTTCTCAGATGGGATAGTCAATATCAGGATCCTGGATTTTCTTTCTACTTGGCTTGATTTTTTTAAGACTCAGTAAGATCTACAAAAATGTCAAGTTGGAAAAAAGTACATTCTATAGTTTTAAAATTTAATACAAAACATTTTGAATTTTGCAACTTGAAACTTTTTCATTCAGAGTTAAGGTTTACTCATAATCCAGGATACATTTGCTTCCTTCACCTGCTCATAACTTCAAACTACTGAACTGACAGTCTTCAAACTTGATTTGTTTTGATACTTGAAAATCTTGCAAATTTGTGTGATGGACTCATTGGATAGAATGCCTCCTTGTGGCTGGGAGTGGCATAGCAGTTCTCTCTTCATCTGGCATCGCCTTCTGACAGCTGCTCTGTTCCTCCAGTGGTCTGCTTCTTCCCATGACCCAACCAGATCATGATTTAGTCCACCCCTTTTGGGGTAACAAAGTCCAAAGGTCCCCACAAAAAGTCTTTAGCACCAATTCCAGGCCGCATCATTCTCACACTTCTCCAAGGGCTTTCCATTGTCTTTATCCCCTTATAGCAGAGGGGCTTCATGCCACCTTCTCTGTTAGCTATTGGGGAACAAGCCCTCCCATTACATCATGTTCTAGACAAGGGACCCAATCATCGGGAGCCAGAGTCTGGTCCATCTAACTCCTTGGTACTGGCTCCCTGGGCTTCTTCCTACTGTGTTTTGTCTCAGGCCTTCTCCCCCACAATCTCTCTAGGTTCACCCCTTTCCCAGGTCCCTCCCCTAGATTCCCCTTAACAAACCCAAATGAAAGCTATACATTCAAACCAAGGTACCCCACCTCCTCTAATTTGACCTTTCACACCATTTATCTGCTCTGTTTCCTCTGCTTTTTTCCTTAACTGAACACTTCCCAGGGCTCCCTACCTGGAAGTCTAGATCTGGCCATTTATCCAGGCTTACCATTGGAGCCTGCTGCCTGTGCCACTTAGTCCCAGTGGCTGCTTTGTCTCTCCTGACCTCTTGCCCAACTCCCCTACCCAGGAGAGGATCCCAGGGCCAACTCTCTCTCAGGCTTTCTCCTTCCTCCCAAAGAATGACTGCACAGAATGAAGGTTAGAAATATCGCCAACATCAGGAGCAGGGATCACTGGGTTTCACTCTCATTATAACAACTTCCCAGGGAGCCCTGCTGCACTGAGTTTTTACATATCTATTTGTATTCTATAGATCAGTGAGGAAGAGCTGTAGGTTCTTCTGTTTTTTTCTTAAATACTATTTGGCTGCTGCTGGAGCTAAAATGTCATGGAAGAAATGCTCTGGCTCTGTTTTGCACACTCCTTTCTCAGACTTCTGACAATGTCGTTAAGGCTCTCAGAAGTACCAACAAAAAGATGTCATAGTTCCAGTGAATTATAACGACTAGTAGGGGGAAAAAAGTTGGGCATCTATGTTAAAATATCACTTATTAAATTAGAGATGCAAAATCACTGAAATAAAGTTAGATGGAATATTTGTGCATTGGGCTGCATTTCATATAAATAAACCCCTTTCACTTTGATTTTCTTATTACCAAATCTACTTGAGAGCGAGCTGGGGAAAAAACTGGGCTTGTAGGATTGACAGAATCTGCCTATTAAAACTATTTCAATCAAGATCCCAGCTGCTTTCCAGAAAATTGCTAGGCCATTGAAATTTATATTACAAAGTATTTCCATTTATAGTTCATCCCTGAGAATACTGCAGCTCAACATTGAGTGATTGTCAGCAGCCAAACTCAGCAGTCCATTCAAACTCCAAATTTGTTTCTGCATCGTTCTCTATCTGCTTATAGCATATGTAATAAAAAAACAAGTATTATATAGTAACAGACAAGTAGAAAACAAAACAAAAATAATCAGGGGAGAATCCTTTTCATATATATATTTCTGTGGCCCAGCAACTTTTCTCGGGGTGGGGTGTGTATGTGTTTGTAATTTGTTTCATTTAGGAAATTTGTTTCATTGTTTCAAAGCATCTGGAATCTTGATTAAATGAGTTTTAATAGGGTCTCTGTCAATCCAATAATGCGCTTACAGGTCCAATGTTTCACTCTCTCTCTCTTTCTGTCAAGTTGATTTGATATGAAAATCAAAGAGAAAAGGGATGGCAGTTACTGCCATTGAAATAAATGAACAAGACTAATTTTAATAGCAGCAAGGCCATTCATATTTTCAGTTTAATTCTTTAGGAATGAAAGACTCTAGCGTTCCACTTCGTCAGAAGCAGAGGCCATTGGAAATGAATAGAAATGCTTCCATTTATATACCTGCATTTCAGACTCCTTTTGCTGGAGAAAGCAAGGAAGAGGTGGAGTCTTGATACTGCTATTTAGCTTGGGAAAGACAGGAATTTTACTGCCATAACTACATAACCCATTCCTCTGCTTGCCGTGCTGTAAATTGCAAATATAATTTCACTTATGAAGAGGTTAAATATTAGGGACTAAGTCTTATAGGCCAAAAGTTTCAGGTCTGGATGCCTAAGCATAGGCTCCTAAATCAATATATCTAGGTATCTGAACATGAGTGGCCTGGTTTTCAAAGGTTCAGAGCATCTGCAGCTTGCATTAACTTTAATGAAATTTGGGGGGTGTTGCATTAAATTTAATGAAATCTGTTCTTCTGAAAATCAGATGATTTTAGGAGGCTAATTTTAAACAGCCAGCTTTGAAAATTTTGGCCTAAAGATTTATGGGATTGGGGCTAGGAAACAGCCTACTACCTCTGGATACTAAGGGGACAGCAACAGGTGGAAGAGATTGACTAGGTAATTCTTTTTGTTCTGTGTTTGTATAATACCTAGCACATGGGGGTCCTGGTCCCTGACTAAGACTCCTAGGTCCTACAGAAATAAATACAATAATATTCTATCTATTGGTGATTCTAAGGCACTTATCACAGTGATACCTACTGTATTCCTTATGCAGACTCATTATGTGTGTTATGATGTGTGCTATGATTGATACAACATTGCACTGTGTGACCTGTGGTTCCTGCATATGATCTGTTACCTTCCATCATAAAATGGATTAGTGGTCTGATCTTAGCTGGTAGCAATTAAATAGTAATAAAGCTTGATTGCCTTTATTAATAACAATAATGTTAGAAGGGGAATGTGCACATCAAACTTTGGACCAAAAGCTTCAGTGGTATCTTGAGAACCTGGCTTGCTGTTAATCACAGATGTCTCTCTAAACACTGGAATGAGAGTACTTATTGTTTGTCCAATCAAACTATGGCTTTTTGTCATGTAAAACAAAAGTTTGAAATGATGACGTTACATACACAGTTCCCATATGTAAGGGTTGTTCTATTAGTAACCACACAGGATTGACCATTCATATTATAGGTTACCCTCTTAGCAGGTATTCTCCATTGGGTTAACTTTACAGGACATGAGATGGTAGCAGCTAACTCACCAGGCTCATTTAGCTGGTCCAAACTTCAGTGACCACACACTGGAGTAACAACATAAAAAAACATTACACCGGCACACATACCGCTCACCCTTCAGAGAGCAATAAGCCATGTGTGGTGCTTTCCACCAGCTGAGGAAGGTCGATTTGTCCCTCATAGATTTCTTCTTTGAGATAATCTATAGAATGGACAGCTGCTAATTTATCAAGTACTGCTGTGTCGAGATCCAGCATGGTCAAAGACACTTTAAATAAGAATATAAGAATGCCCACACTGGGTCAGACCAATGATCCATCTAGCCCAACATCCTGTCTTTCAACAGTGGCTGGTGCCACGTGCTTCAGAGGGAGTCAACAGAACAGGGCAATTTATTGAGTGATCCATCCCCTGTTGTCCAGTCCCAGCTTTTAGCAGTCAGAGCTTTAGGGATACCCAGAGCATGGGGTCACATCCTTGACTGTCTTGGCTAACAGCCATTGATAGACCTATCCTCCAGGAACTTATTTAAGTCTTTTTTTGAACCCACTTATATTTTTGGCCTTCACAATATCCCCTGGTATCGAGTTCCCCCATGCATCTTGTGAAGAAGTATTTAATTATGTTTGCTTTAAACCTGCTGCCTATTAATTTCATCAGGTGACCACTGGTTTGTGTGTTATGTGAAGGGGTAAATAACACTTCCTTATTCACTTTCTCCACAACATTCATGATTTTATAGACCTGTAGATGGGCAGACTCACCCCTGCGGCACCTCCTGCTGGTGACGTCTCGGAATTAGCTCGATTCAGCTCTGGAGCGCCCTCTGCAGGCTGGTGATCCACCTGTCCTCTGGCCCTCGTGTCCCTCCCTGGACCCAGTGCCCTTTTACATGGGGTGCTGCCCCCTGGCAGTAAACCCCTTTCTCTCAAAGTCTCCCCTCCCCAGGGAACACCCAACCTCTATCCCCACCTTGCCTCAGTATATGGCTACTGCCTGTCATTGTCTAGCCCCACATCCTGGGGCAGACTGCAGTATCAGCCAACTCATCACTGGCGAGGAGGGTTTGGACCTGCTGCCTTGGCCTACCCCTGGGCTGCCCTCTGCACTCCCCAGTACCTTTTAGCACAATGCTAGGCCGCAGCCGGGGGCTTTCCAGGCTAGAGCTCCCCAGCTCCTCTGCCTTTCCCCAGCCCTGCTTCACTCAGGTACCTTATGTCCAGCCAGGGCCGGCTTTAGGAAGTGTGGGGCCCAATTCAAACATTTTCGGCGGGGCCCTGGCAGGGATGACTAAAAAAAAAAAAAAAGTGTAAAAAAAAAAAGCCTTTAATTTCTTCCATGTATTATTTACTTTCCATAATATATAATTGTATTTATGTAGTTATGTATATTGCATCATATATGCTGTTGATTGGTTATTAATGACCACCGTTTCACATGTGTGGGTCCCCGCCACTCCCTGGGGGTGTGCACATGTGTGGGTCCCAGCTGCTCCCTGCCCCCCTCATTGAATCAGGTGTGCAGGGTTACTGCTCTGGGAACTGCAGGGCAGCAGTGGACATGGGGCTGGCTGGAGGCAGGGCAGGGGCTGACTGGAGACAGGGGAGTGCGGGACTGGCTGGCTTCAGGCAGGAGGGTGCAGCAGGGGTTGGCTGGAGACAGGGCAGGGGGCTTGGCAGGGGCTGGCTGTGGGCACGGGGTGCAGAGCTGGCTGCAGGCAGGGGGGGCGAGGCTGGTGCGGGCAGGGCAGGGGGTGCAGCAGAGGCAGCTGGAGCCCCAGCCCTTTAAACAGCCCCCAAGCCCCCCACTATCCCAGGGCTCTGGGGGCTATTTAAAAGGCCCGGGGCTCCCCTGCTTCTACCCTGCCCCGGACCTTTTAAATAGCCGCGGGAGCCCTGGGGAATGCATGGGGGCAGCGGGGTTCCAGTGGCTATTTAAAGGACCAGGGTGGCAGAGGCAGCTGGAGCCCCAGCCCTTTAAATAGCCCCCGGAGCCCCCCGCTACCACAGGGCTCTGGGGGCTATTTAAAGGGCCCAGAGCTCCAGCCGGGAGAGTGGGGCTGCAGGGTAGGGCTTGCTGCGCTCCAGCCAGAGCTCCAGCTGGGAAAGCGGGGCTGCAGCACTCCCGCCGGTGCTTTGGTCAGGGCAGTGGGGCCATGGAAGACCCCAGAGCAGACCGCAGCCGGGGTAAGTAAAAAAAAAAAAATTAAAAAGGCGCCTAAGGCGCGGGGTCCGATTCTCGGGAATCGGATGAATCGGCCTAAAGCCGGCCCTGTGTCCAGCTCCCTGCAGCCAGGCCCATCTCCCTCTATAGCTAGAGAGACCTCTGAGCTCCTGGCTCCCAGCCTCTTTATACAGGCCAGCTGTGGCCTGATTGGGGCGTAGCTCAGCTGCAGCCACTTCCCAATCAGCCCAGCTTAGTAGCTCCCAGCCACAACCTTTCCCCAGGGCTGTTTTAAGCCCTTCAGGGCGGGAGCAGGGGTCCACCCTGCTACAAGACCTCTCTCATATGCCCCCTCAGTTGTCTCTTTTTTCAAGCTCAACAGTTCCCGTCTTTTTAATCTCTCCTCACATGAAAACTGTTCCACATCCCTAATAATTTTTGTTGCCTTTCTCTGTACTTTTCCCAAGTCTACTATATCCTTTTTGAGATTAGGTGACCATAATTGCATGCAGTATTCAAGGTGTGGATGTACCATGGATTTAGATAGTGTCTTATGATTTAAGGCTGTGGCTACACTTAGCACTTCAAAGCGCTGCTGCGGTAGCGCTGCCGCGGCAGCGCTTTGAAGCGTTAAGTGTAGTCAAAGCGCCAGCGCTGGGAGAGAGCTCTCCCAGCGCTGTCCGTACTCCACCTCCCTGTGGGGAATAACGGACAGCGCTGGGAGCCGCGCTCCCAGCGCTGGGGCATTGACCACACTGGCGCTTTGCAGCGCCGCAATTTGCAGCGCTGGAGAGGGTGTGTTTTCACACCCTGCTGCAGCGCTGCAAATTTGTAAGTGTAGCCAAGCCCTAACTCTTTCCTAATGACTCCTAACATTCTGCTAGCTTTTTTGAATGCCGCTGCACATTGAGCAGATGTTTTCAGAGAACTACCCATAATGACTCCAAGATCTCTTTAAGTGGTAACAACTAAATTAAACCCCATCATTTTGTATGTATCGTTGAAATTATGGTTTTTACTGTGCATTTATTTACATTTATCAACATTGAATTTCAGATGCCATTTTGTTGCTCAGTCACAAATTTTGTGCAATCCCTTTGTAGCTCTTTGCGGTCTGCTTTGGTCTTAACTATCTTGAGTAATGTTTATATAATCTGCAAACTTCGCCACCTCATTGTTTACCACTTTTCTAGATCATTTATGAATATGTTGAACAACACTGGTCCTTGGGGGACTCTGCTATTTACTTCTATCCACTGTGAAAACTGACCATTTATTCCTACTCTTTGTTTCCTATCTTTTAAGCAGTTGCTGATCCATGAGAGGATCTTCCTTTTCATCCCATGGCTCCATACTTCGCTTAAAAGCCTTGGGTGAGAGACCTTGTAAAAGACTTTCTGAAAGTCCAAATACACTACATATACAGACGCTCCCTGGGTTATGCAAACCCGACTTCTGGAAATCCGGACTTATGGAAAAAGTTACGTAAGCTTTTTTATTTTGGCATAATTGTCAGAGATACGTTCCCGACTTACCCAAAATTTGACTTACGCAAGGCGTTCCAGAACAGAATGCTTGCGTAAGTCGGGGAGCTTCTGTACAGTAACTCCTCACTTAATGTCCTACCTCTTAACATTGTTTCAGAGTTAACGTCGCTGCTCAATTAGGGAACGTGCTCGTTTAAAGTTATGCAATGCTCCCTGGTAACATCATTTGGCTGCCTGCTCTGTCCACTGCTTGTAAGATTCTGTGGAAGAGCAGTGACTTTACAAAGGAGCATTGCACAAGTTCCTCTTCTCCTCCTCCCACTCCCTCCCAGAGAGTTCTAAGCACTGCCAAACAGCTGTTCCCTGCTGCCAAACAGCTGTTTGGCAGCAGGGAAGTGCTGGGAGGAAGCGGGGAGGAGCGGGGATGCAGTGTGCTCCGGAGAGGCGGTGGACTGGGGCTGGGAAGAAGTGGGCCTGGAGTGGAGCAGTGATGGGAAGAAGGGGGCCTGGAGCATCCCCCAGCAAAGTCAGCACCTGTTCTCCAGGGAAGCTGCTGCTGTTGCTGCTGTGAAGGTGCTTCCTCAGATTCTTGCCTGCAGCAGGCTGTGCCTATGTGAGGTAAGCCAGGGGCACTTCCCAACCACAGTACAGTACTGTACAGTATATAATGCCTTTTGTCTGCCCCCCCAAAAAAAATTTCCTTGAAACCTAACCCCCCACATTTACATTAAATCTTATGGGAAAATTGGATGCGTTTAACATTGTTTCACTTAAAGTTGCCTTTTTCAGGAACATAACTACAATGTTAAGTGAAGAGTTACTGTACTAGGTCACCCTTGTCTACATGTTTGTTTGACCCCTCAAAGAATTCTAGTAGATTGGTGAGCATGATTTACCTTTACAAAAGGCATAGACTCCTCTCCAATGTATCATGTCTGATAATTCTGTTCTTTACTATAGTTTCAACCAGTTTGCTTGGGACTGAAGTTAAGCTTACAGGCCTGTAATTGCCAGGATCAGCTCTGGATCCTCTTTAAAAAAATCAGTGTCACATTTGCTATCCACTAATTATGCGTAGAAAAAGCACCTTGTGCCTAACAGTCAATCTGTCCAACATGGTTATCCCAAAGGAATCAGAGAACGGCATTTTCAGAATAAAGCACAATGATCCTCTGGGACAATTAACTAGCCACAGGACACCAACCCCTCCACACCAATGGCATTAACATATATGTTAACAGAGGATTGCCCTTACACTGATTAGGGTGATCCTCCCTGAGCGAGTTACACTAGCTTTAGGGCCAGATCAAGCTGGCAGTACGACACACGGTGACTACACCTCAGTGGATTATCTGGCTTTATGAGTCTTTGTCCATTTCCCCATGAGTCTTTGTCCATTTCCCCCATAGGACATCCTGTCCAATCAGAGCCAGAAATTAGGTTAGCATTGTTCTCCTGAACAGTTCTGAGACAAACGTTTCCAGGCCAGCTTCAGGAAAATACTTCAAAGTAGATGAAATATTGATTATAGAAACAGCCTGCAGTAACCCATCTAACTGACATCAATGGGAGCTGGCTTGGCCCCATGTCTCCAAATGGCCTCACACATCTCTTAGGGCAGCAAAACTGTTATTATTTGTATTACTGTAGCACCTAGGAGCCCCCATCCTGGACCAAGGGACTCACTGTGTCCTAGTTGCTGTACAACCACAGAACAAAAAGACAGTCCCTGCCTCAAATCGCTTACAAACTGTCAGTAGATCAGCACTGCTGCATTTACTCCATTCTTTAGTGCTAAGACCGATACAGACACACAGTGAGTTGATGACAGTGCTAGGAACAGAACCAAGGTGTCCTAATGTTCACATTTTCTCCTCTAACTACTAAACACGCTGGGTCAGAACCTAAACTACTATAAATCACCATAGCTCCAGTGACTTCAGCTGAGTATTGGTGATTTACATGAGCTGGGGAGCTACACAATTGGCAGAAAAACCAACAGCTGCCTCTATGTTATTTTTAATTGCAGCCTTAATATAACCTGTTCTGCAGCAGTCTAGGTTTAAGTCTGAATATTTTTCAAATTTGCTGTTGCTGGAAACATTTAAAAAAAAAATCCTGGATCTTAACTCAGTTGGGAAAATTCACAGACCATTCTCTTTAATTAATCTAAACATCATTAATTTAAGCCTCTAAACTCTCCTGAGGAATTCTGGAAACAGCACTTTAAATTAATGCTCCTGTGAAAAGCTCTACAAATTCAGAGAATGATCAGAGTAAATGTTTTTAATGTCACCATGGAAAAGGATGATTGTCTCTATTGTGGTACCTGTGATAAGTCCTGATCTTTTAGCAAATGAGAAAAAGTGAGATATTAATAAATATTGGCTGAAAAAAGCAAAACTTTTATTTAGATATTGCATATGCCTTCTCATGGGAGTCCAAATGGAAAACGCCAAAGGAAAGAAGGTTTCTCCCAACAGTAGGACTTAAAACTACTGCCTTATTACATCATTAGTCACATAGTTGAGTAGTAGCTATATTCATTTCATCATAGCTATGTTTTGAAAGTTTTTTTTCTAGTTAGGATTAAATATATTGACAGCACAATGGCGAGAATCCACTGCCCAGCATGGTGTGAAGAGTCTCCAGCTTACAGATTCTTATACTTTCTTCAAGCACGTCATCTCATAAATTACACCAGTTTAGTTTAGACCTAACTGAAGGCAATTGTGTCTGGCTTATATATCACTTCTGAATTTGGCCCTGTGAATGGAAAGTTGCTGAGTTTTTGACCTATCCTGCTGAATGTTTTTACATAGGACGGCATGATCTGGCTCTATTTCAATGGTCCCTGCTGGAGTACCAATGCTGTAAGAGGAATGCCCCATGAACAGGAGCTGAAAAGCACTAGAAAATTCTCCTGTCATGGCAGATTAGATGTTAAAAGGAATTCTTTCAACAGAAACCGGTATTTCTATGTCTTTCACAAGTTCAGAATTTCCAGTGCAATTAGGTTAGCAATGTCTTGGCTTCTTTGATTAGCGTGCTGTTTTTCCAGAGTAATTGTATCTCAGTGCCACGTCTGAAAGAATCATTCATCAAAGGAACCAGACTCTGGATACGGATGTTTGGATGTTCTTGATTAATTGTCAGTTATGTTTGTTTGTGAAACTAAATATACAGATTTGCATCTGGAAAAAGAAATATCAGCTATAAGTGGACCTATTAAATGCCATCAGATGATTGTGGAGTTTAGAATATGTACACTAAAACAAAGAGCAATATCCTTTGCTAGAATAATATTGATAATTGATTGGGTTAATGAATTGTTAGATGGGCTTTTCATCATGGTTTGATTAAAAGCAAATTAAGGAGTATATATTATTTGTGTGGTGTTGGAACTACCAATTCCTTTCTATCAGAGATAGGATCACCTATTCTTGTCTGTTGCCATTGTAACCCTTCTGCCAGTTAGAGTTGGCAGCAACAAGGGCCAGGTTAAGTATCTAGGGGTTCCTTTTCAACAATACAACACACAACCAGCTGGAGCCCCCACCCAGGGACCTGGGACAATTACACACCACCCCCTAGGTGCCCCTAAGAGGCAATACTGCCCCTCTCACAAGCACAGAGTCTGAGTGTAGCAAAGAAATGTTTAATAAAAAGGAGGGAAGTAACCAGGCATTACATTTGGAAGACACCACAAACAGGGTTAATAAACATAAACCAAAAGCAAAAGACCTATCCCCAAGTAAGTTGGGCGCATCCTTTTCTCTCAGGTTCTTAAGCCCAGCAGCCAAAAGTCCCTTTAATGTGCCTGTCCCTTCTCTGCACCCCACTCACTGTTGTTGTCCTTGGTCAGGGCAGACCCAGAGTTCAGAGGTGCATCTGCAGAGTTCACCTTTCACCCTGGGTGGAGGGGGATAAGATGGAATCTTACTTGCTCCACAGCCCAGGCACTCACTCGCCGTTTCTCTCTGCCAGCTGCTCTGACGGCTAATCGGCGCTCTGCTCCTCTTCGCCAGTTGCTCTGCCGGCCAACCACCATGCTTCTCTGCCAGCCGTCCTGCTGGCCGATCGCTGCAGCTCTCTGACGGGCTCCACTCTGGTCCTCTCTGCTGGCCACCTTGCCAGCCAATCGCTGATCTGCCAGGTTGTCTTCAAGTCTCACCACTTAACACAGATCTCAGTGATTTCAGCTGTTCATGCCAGGGGAGCCTCACTGCTGGTGCACACTGGGCAATCTCTTGTATCAGAGATACCAGTGATGAGTTCCCAAAATCCTAAGAACTGGTTCCCTACCGGGTCCTCGGAGGCAGGGGGGTCTTCACTCGCTCTGGGTTTTTGGTGGCAGGTCCTTCACCCAGAGCGAGTGAAGGGCCTGCCGCTGAAGTGCCACTGAAGACCCGGTAGGGAACCATGTGGTGAGTACAAGCCCCATGTCTCCCTCCTGCCACCCATCTATCCAACCCCAACCCACATCCTGCACCCGACTGCCCCCCTCAGAACCCGCAACCCATCAACCCCCCACTCCTTGTCCCCTGACCACCCCCTCCCAAGACCCCCCACCCTAACTGCCCCCCAGAACCCCACCCAACTCACCCCACTCCCTGTCCCGACTGCTCCAACCCCATCCACCGCCACCCCGACAGACCCCACCCCCAGGACTCCCACACCTACCCAATCCCCCTGTTCCCGGTCCCCTGACCACCTCCCCCATAACCTCAGCCCCCCTCCAACCGCTTCCTACCCCTTATCCAACCCCTCCTCTCAGCCCTGGCTGGCCCCCTTACCATGCTGCTGTGTAAGGATCCCGCACAGCCGCTCGAGCTTGCAGCCCCACCCCCTTGCCCAGAGGTGAAAGTAAACCGGGCATACCGGCAAGAGCCGGTGTGCCATACCGGGATGGCCCGGATTCCCCAGGGGGCAATTAATTTAAATGGCCTGTGTCTCCCACCAGGGGCTGGAGCCCCAGGCCCTTTAAATTTCCATGAAAGCCCCACTGCCAGAGCCCTGGGGTAGCAGCAGCAGGGCTCTGGGGGCTATTTAAAAAGTCCAGGGCTCCCACTGCTTCTACCACCCTGGCCTTTTAAATAGCATCCGGAGCCCTGCCGCCACTACTCCAGGGCTCCGGTGGCTATTTAAAGGGCTGGAGTGGGAGAAGCAGGGGAGCCCTGGGCCCTTTAAATAGCCCCCAGAGCCCTGAAGTAGCGGGGGGCTCCAGCTGCCTCTGCCTCCCTGGTTCTTTAAATAGCCGCTGGAGCCCCACCGATTCCCCAGGGCTCCGGCGACTATTTAAAGGACCGGAGCAGTAGAAGCAGGGGAGCCCTGAGCCCTTTAAATAGCCCCCAGAGCCCTGGCGAAGCAGCAGGGCTCCAGCGGCTATTTAAAGAACCAGGGAGGCAGAGGCAGGTGGGATCCCTGGGGTAGCGGCGGCAGGGCTCTGGTGGTGATTTAAAGGGCCCGGGGATCCAGCTGCTGTGGGGAGCCCTGGGCCCTTTAAATCACCTCTGAGCCCCAGGGCTCCCAGCCACCTCTGCAGCTGTTAGCTCCAGGGGTGATTTAAAGGGCCCCCGGGCTCCCAGCCACAGCTGAAGCCCGTAGGCCATTAAATCTTGATTTAAAGGGCCCGCCTCTTCCAGTTGAGGCCACGCCTCTCCCAGTTGAGCCCAGGCCCCCCTGCTCAGGACTCTGGCATACCAGTAAGTCCTTTAAGTTACTTTCACCCCAGCTAAAAGCCAACTGGCTGTTAGCTAAGGCTGTAGAACAGACTCATTAGTCTCTTTCTCTCTCTCTCTAAGGCCTTGGCTACACTTGCAAATTTGCAGCGCTGCAGCAGGGTGTGAAAACACACCCTCTCCAGCGCTGCAAATTGCGGCGCTGCAAAGCGCCAGTGTGGTCAAAGCCCCAGCGCTGGGAGCACGGCTCCCAGCGCTGTACGTTATTCCCCACAGGGAGGTGGAGTACGGACAGCGCTGGGAGAGCTCTCTCCCAGCACTGGCGCTTTGACTACACTTAGCGCTTCAAAGCGCTGCCGCGGCAGTGCTTTGAAGTGCAAGTGTAGCCATACTGTAAGTGGTCTCAGTGCCACTAGATGGGACAGAACACCACACCCAGAAAGTGTGTGGGTTACACTTACACCATCTTTCTGCACTTTCTCCTTGGCTTTTCTTTAACATTTTTAGAAGTCATTTTGTATAATTGTTATCATCATCATCTGAATCACTAGACGTGCTCACATTTTCCATCCCTTCTGATTGCTGATGGCCTGCTGATTTTTATTGGCAGTTTGTAAAGGCATCCAGTATACAAGTGGGTACGTGTCCTGGATAGAAAGGAGGCATGGCATGTAGGACTGTTACATTAAGATGTCTCCGTTGTCACACACTTGCCTGGTACCATTTATGCTACTTATGATGCAGTAGACATTTTGGGCCTGATCTTGCTTTCATGGAAATCAATAATAAAAACTCATTACATTAAATGAGAGGGAAACTTTTTTTTACCCCTCCCTCTTCAAATATAGTGTAAGGGCTTTTCAGACCAGGGGTTTCTTTTTTATTTTTAATCAGGACTGCATTCCTCTCCCTTCAGTTAGCTCGGTAATCAAGTTTTGGTTTGAGTTTGTTGCTTCTGCAAACAGGCAGGCAGAGGAGACCATGGGGTGACTCTTTTCTTTTTCCCTTTTAGACAAGTTAGACCACATTAGTACCACAGCTTAGCTGGGTTTACTTCTAAGTCCTTCTCTGGCTAATGGAAAAAAATCCTTCCAAGTCACTTTCCTGGGAACTTGATGTTACTACAAGGATTTCTACACTAAACTTAGAATCATATGAGCCCCAGAAAACAAATATTGGAATTAGAGTATTTTCTTTTAAGTGTAATGGTTCAGACCTAAGCAGTTAGACCAGGTTTAAGAATTTTTGGGGCCAGATCCTCGGCTCATTTAAAACATCATAGGTAGGGGGCCTACCAAATTCAGGGCCATGAAAAACGCATCACAGACCGTGAAATCTTGTCTCCATGAAATCTGGTCTTTTGTGTACTTTTACCCTTTGCCATACAGATTTCACAAGGGGAGACCAGTATTCCTCAAACTGGGGGTCCTGACCCAAAAGGAGATTGCAGGGGGGTTGCAAGGTTATTTTAGGGGGGTGCGGTATTGCCACCCTTACTTCTGCACTGCCTTTAGATCTGGGCAGCCGGAGAGCGGTGACACCCAGCTCTAAAAGCAGAGCCCCACCAGCTGCAGCGCAGAAGTAAGGGTAGCAATACCATACCATGCCACCCTTACTTCCACACTGCTGCCTTCAGAGCTAAGTGGCTGGAGAATGGTGGCTGTTGACTGAGGGCTCACCTCTGCAGGCAGCAGCACAGAAGTAAGGATGGCAATACCATACTATTTCATGCCGTTCCTACTTCTGCGCTGCTGCTAGCAGTGGCTCTGCCTTCAGAGCTGGGCTCCTGGCCAGCAGCTGCTACTCTCTGGCCATCCAGCTCTGAAAGTAGCACCACCACCACCACCAGCAGTGCAGAAATAAGCGTAGTAGAACCGCAATCCCCCCACAAATCCTTTTTGGGTCAGGACCCCTTCAATTACAACACTGTGAAATTTCAGATTTAAATAGCTGAAATCATGAAATTTAAAATTTTTAAAATCCGATGATTGTGAAATTGATCTAAGTGGACCATGAATTTGGTAGGGCCCTAATCATAGGTCCATTGACTTGAAGTTAAGACAAATTAAATATATTCTTACCCATAGCCCCGTAAAGGTAGGTAATATATCCACAGTCCTTTGTATTTTACACCCTACACCTCTTAGCTCACAGAATATGCTTAGATATTATTTTTCAGAGGGGAGTATCTAAAAACTACACTTTAAATCAATGGAGCTGTACTGATTTACTCTCTGGCCCATTTAAGTGTGAAATCCTAAATTCCTCATTCAGGCAGAATTCCCTTAACTTTTATGGTAAATCCTGAAATTTAGGGCCAGATTTACAGAGGTATTTAGGCCCCAAAAGGTTCAGATAGCACCAAGTTGGATTTTCAAGTGTGCCTAAGCAGGTTAGATGCCTAGCTCCAGTTGAATCTCAATGGGCCTTCAAGATTTTCAATGGGAGTTAGGCACCTAACTCATCCCACTAGACACCTGTCTGTATTTTTAGACACCTAAATAGTAAATCTGGCCCTTGGCCTTCAGAATAAAGTTATGATAGAGTTTGATAGTTTCATGTGAGTGAGGACTACATGATTTGGTCCTAAGACACAGACAGGGGGATTTATATTTATATGCTTAAAAAAAAAACCCCCAAAAACAGCTGTACCAGCCTGCAAATACAGTACCTACCATACAGGTTCTAGGTATTCACATTTAAAAGTAATAGCTAAGCACATGGTATGAGTTACTAGTCCAGTACTGTGTAACATATAACAAAATGGGGATATATTACCTACCTTTACAGGACTGTTTGTCAGAATAGATCTGATTTGTCTTGGTATTTGAAATATATTTATAGCATGCCCCTTTTCAGGACAGGCTGAATACAAATATGTGAATGATTACATTTTTCTCCTATTGGTATCTAGAGAAATGAAACTGGTGCCTTGAGCCATGTTTTCCACCAGCAACCATTGTTACTTGAACATAATAGTGCTTTAAAAACCTATGCTGCAAGACTTTTCAAGAAACCCCAGGATCCTCTTTCCTCTTTCCCGCTGCTGATTTGATTTATTGGTTGGAATAGATTTCTTTTTATTTTGGGTTGTTTCCATGGTAGATCAGCTTGGACAGGAGTCCAAAAGAAATCCAGCCCTAAAATATTTTACCTTTCAAATAAAATCACTTTGGAGTACACTGTGTTGCAGGCATTGCCTGAGTGCATGGAACATCCCATGTAAATATGCGTTGTGTACTGTAAATGTTTTTATTAAAATATTAGTGCACCATTTCTGTATATATAAAATAGTCACCTGGGTATAGTTTTAACAGCCAGGACATGTGGTGTCCCTGTGCAATGAGGGCTTGTCTACACTACAGGACTATTTCGAATCTACTTAAGTCGAATTTGTGGATTCGACCTTAATAAGTCGAATTTGTGTATCCATACTAAATACACAAATTCGAACTTCTGAGTCCACATTCACGGGCCAGCTTCGACTTTGAAGCGGTGCACTGTGGGAAGCTATCCCACAGTTCCCGCACTCGCTGCCCATTGGATTTCAATGCATGCTGGGGAAAAATGTCGCCATTGAACCGTCAATCCCGCCCTCCTCTCTTCCTTGGGAAATCTGTTCGCGCCCTTCTCTGGTCGGTTACAGCGCGACGCCACAGCACTGCGAGCATGGAGCCCGCTGCGATCATCGCTGCACTTATGGCCGTTGTCAACTCCTCGCGTTATCGTCCACCTCTTCCACAGTCAGATGCTGAGAAAGTGAGGAGAGTGGCGCAGACCTCTCACAAAGCAGGCAGTGGAGATCATGGTGGCAATGGGTCAAGTTCATGGTGTGGAACGCGATTCTGGGCCGGAAACAAGCACAGACTGGTGGGACCGCATAGTGCTGCAGGTCTGGGATGACACAGAGTGGCTGCGAAACTTCAGGATGCGTGACACTTTCCTTGAACTGTGTGACTTGCTGTCCCCTGCCCTGAAGCGCCAGGACACAAGGATGCGAGCAGCCCTGACTGTGCAGAAGCGAGTGGCCATAGCCCTCTGGAAACTTGCCACGCCAGACAGCTACCGGTCAGTAGCGAACCACTTTGGCGTGGGATTGCTGTCATTCAAGTAGCCGCAATCGTTGAGCAACTGCTCTCAAAGGTAGTGACTGTCGGAAATGTCCAGGTCATCATAGATGGCGGATTCCCAAACTGCGGTGGGGCTATAGATGGGACTCACATCCCTATCCTGGCACCAGCCCACCAGGCCAGCGAGTACATTAACCGAAGGGCTACTTTTCAATGGTGCTGCAAGCTGTGGTGGACCATAGGGGACGTTTTACCAACATCAACGTCGGGTGGGCGGGCAAGGTTCATGGTGTTCAGGAACTCTGGTCTGTTTAGACGCCTCCAGGCAGGCACTTTCTTCCCGGACCACAAAATAACGGTTGGGGATGTGCAGATGCCTACAGTGATCCTCGGGGACCCGGCCTACCCGCTAATGCCCTGGCTCATGAAGCCCTATACAGGCGCCTTGGACACTGAAAAGGAACTCTTCAACTACCGGCTGAGCAAGTGCAGAATGGTGGTGGAGTGTGCGGAGATGGCGGACCTTACTGACTCGCTCGGACATCAGCGAAAGAATATCCCGTAGTTATTGCTGCTTGCTGTGTGCTCCACAATCTCTGTGAGAGCAAGGGCGAGACCTTTTGGCCGCTTGGGAGGTTGAGGCAAATCGCCTGGCTGCTGTTTATGATCAGCCAGACACCCGTGCTGAGAGAATATCCCAGCGGGAAGCGATATGCATCAGGGAGGCTTTGAAAGCGAGTTTCCTTGCAGAGCAGGGTAACCTGTGACTGTCCACTTGATTTTAAGAGAGCCTGATCATAAACCAAGTTTTCCCCACTTCCCAAGGACGTTTTAAAACTAAGGACATGTTTTAGTAATTAATAATAAATCTTTCGTTGACTTTGCATTTCTGTTTCTTCGTTGAAACATGGAAGCATTCTGTGCTGGTTAAGGTGTGCACTGATGGGTGGGTTTGCAGGAAGGGTGCCGTCCTTGGATAGGGGTTACCATGACGGCTGTGGGTTTGGGCGTTGGAAGGGTGAGGGTGTGGGGAAGGGTGAGTATCTGCCCCTGGATGAGGTCTCTTTTTGGGGCTCGGGGCACCGGGAGGATCGTGACTACGGTCCAAATGCATGTGAAGGAAGCCTGCCTTTACATTCGGGATGTCAGGCACCAGGACCCTACACATCAAGGAAAGACCCGGGCAGCATACACCACACAGACTGTCCCTGGTGCCTAGTGACTGCAGTCTGTGTGTGCCCTGCAGTTGACCCTGCCCCCAAGTCTGTACCCTGGTAATGTGGGCTATGCACTGTAATTAAAAATCCCCACAAAGTCTTCTGACACGAGAAACGTGACGGAAACAGAGAGTAACAGCAAACCGCTTTTAATAATGTTATACACAGTGGGGTTGAAACTTGGATTTGGGACTGGGTGATCCTGTAAGGGAAGAACTTCTACAAATTTACAGCGCGAGAGTGTCTTGTACATTAGCGCCTGCTGCGGTGCAGTGACAGTTCTCACGGCCCCTACCGCCTCCTTCTTGTCACTTTGGGTGAGGGGACAGGACTTCTTGCCGTTGGCGGGCGGTCGCAGATGCACTGCAGGGGCTCTCTCCTCCTGCCTGTGGTCTTGCAGAACATCTACAAGGCGCCGGAGCGTGTCCGCTTGCTCCTCATTAGACCAAGCAGCGTTTGAGTCGCCTGCTGGTCTTCCTGCCGCCACCTATCCTCCCGTTCCAGGTGTGTGCGATGCTGCTGACACAGGCTCTCCTCGACTGTCTCTGCTCTGCCGCCTCCGCTCTGGAGTTGGCCATCAGTTCCTGGAACATGTCGTCCCTTGTCTTTTCTTTCTAATCTGAGCCAGCCTCTGCGAGGGGATGGCGGGCAGTCCGTGAAGGAGCCGAAGCTGTGTGATAAAAGTAGGTGATTTCCTTGAACAAATACATGTTTGCCAACAGTAAACACAGTCTAGTCATTTTCAGTTAAGAAGACCAAACAGGAACCAAGTCTCAGGAGATCTCGGAACTAGTCCGAGATTTGAATACGCTCTCATTGGCGCAATTGTACTGGATAGCGCGAGAGACAGCTGCATCCCTCTTGCACAAAGTCCTGGTAAGCCTTACAGTACAGACTGCTTATCAGATAGTGCTTAGCTGTGCTCTCCTGCTGGAGGCAATGTGCAAAGCAGAAAAGATGAGCGTTATGTGGCATCTCCCGCCAGTGACCGCGAAAGACCCCTGTATGCTTTTCCTCTGAGGCCTGCAACACGTGGCTGTTAAGCGAGGGTCATTCTTATGCAAAGTAAAACTCTGTTAAGCGAGGGTCATTCTTATGCAAAGTAAAACTCTGTTAAGCGAGGGTCATTCTTATGCAAAGTAAAAGTCTACCATGCACAATACTAACAGTACACTAATTCCACTAATTAGATGCAGCACTTCCACAACGACATCACCCTGAGGCGTGTCAGGCGCACACAGAGAGCGGATGTTAATAGAAGCCCTGCACAGACCAGGACCCTACGCTGCCATGCTCGTAGAGGCGATGGTCCCCTCTACCTGAGGATGGCATGGCGCGGAAGAGTGTGCAATAAAGCACCTCTCCCAAGAAACCTCTTGCTGAGGCTTTTCCAGCTGCTCTCTGAGAGCTTTTTGAAATATCCCCAGAGGACTTTTGCTCCATTGCTGTTTGTGTAGACCTGCTGTTTGTTTAGTTTCATATTTAAAAATGTTTATATAGTATTTCTATTTTTATATAAATCCCTGTTTCTTAAAAAATAAATGTTTCCCTGTTTGTAGCACTTACGCCTGATCCTTCCCTGATTCCGAGTCCGGATCTCTGTGAGGGTGATGAAGAGATCCTGGCTGTCAGGAAAGCGGGAGTGGGTTCGATGTCGCCTGCGCCGTCCTCTAAAGACCCTTCCTCATCTTCCCTATCGGCGAACAGGGAGGGAACTGTCACACTATTCCGTCCTCGGAGTCCACCGTCACTGGTGGGGCACTGTGGCAGACCCACCTAGAATGGCATGCAGTGCCTCGTAGAAGCGGCATGTCTGGGGTGACTTTTGATACCCTTGTCTTAGGTCCTTCACTTTCACGCGGCACTGCATCGCATCCCGGCTGTATCCTTTGTCTTTCATGGCTTTAGAGACCTTCTCGAAGGTCTTTTGTTGGAGCGCAGCTCCGAGCACAGACTCCTCGCCCCACACAGCGATCAGATCCTGGACTTCCCGGTCACTCCATGCTGGGGACCTCTTTCTATTCTGGGATTGCCCGGACTCCTCTGCTGGAGAGCTCTGCATCGTTGCAGGTGCTGTGCAACCAGAACGTCAGATTCAAACCGCCCAGACAGGAAAATGAATTCGGTCATTTCTGTGGCTGGCCAGAGAATCCAAGCTCAGACTGCTGTCCAGAGCGTCAACAGAGTGGTGCACTGTTAGCATCCACACCAAGCCTGCGTTACTCCACCTGCCGGGTGGAGAATTAAATGGCTTCCTGGTGTGGACGGTTGAGCGGTTAGTTCGAATTAACGCTGATAAATTCGAATTAAAGTCCTAGTGTAGACCAGGCCTGAGAAAAACAAATATAATCCTTAAATTATTTTTAATCAAAGGTATAACAGCAGCAATTTCTCCTGGTCTGAAATTGTATGTGTATCAGTGCTGTGCCTCTCCTATTTCCTTTGCTGTGATTTATGTTTTTAAAAATGTATGGTTGTATGTTCCTGTTGAATTGAGCTCCATGACTGTATAACTCAAGATGAGCTCAATAACTTAGTCTGCTGCTGCTGTCTTGCTTTTGTAAAACCTTTGTGTAAAATGTCTGCATTTTGTATAGTAATTAATTTTTGGTCTGCTCATGCAGTTCTTCCAGCAAATAAAAATGGGAGTTTTGTACGTGAAAGGACTGCAGGATCAGACATAGCAATAGATCACAGGCCAGTTTTTATGTAGACATATGATAGCCGGCCAAATTATGCCTTGAGTATATGTGTTCAGATGGAATGTCACCAAGTTCAGAGGCAACAGGGAAATTTCCAACAGGGGGTCAGGACTTGAAGACCCTTTGAGACTCCTGTAATCATTGACAGGTTAACCACAGACCCACTGATCTGTGGCTGAAAGCCCTAAGATGTCCCAACAAAACTTTGATCCACACCTAGGTTAGGTGAAGAGGGCAACTCCACAGAAGAGTAAGAACAGGGGGTGAGAATGTGATAAACTGGATAAGGAGAACATGGAGGACTAGACAGGAAGCAATGGGCTTAAATTGCTGCCATGGAGATTAAGGTTAGACATTAGGAAAATCTTCCTAACTGTCAGGGTATTTCAGCACTGGAACAAATTGGCTAGGAAGGTTGTGGAATCTCCATCATTGGAGGCTAAATACTCAATTCTGCCTCAGTGCTGGGGACTGGACTAGATGAGCTATCAAGGTCCCCTCCCGTTCTACATATTCATGATTCTATGATGTGGAAGGAGGTAGAACAGAATTGGCACAACTTCCCTCCGCTGCCTCTTGTTTGACTTAAGTATGGTATCGTGCTAGACATGATCTGAGAAAGTGCACTAAATTCAAGCACAAGATGCAGCAAAGGGCAGCAAGGTAGCTCTTGTGGCAGGCCAAACATTGAAGCACCTGAGCCTGCTGGAGAATCACGATACAAAGAGGCACATATAACCTTCACATCAGGAGAAATAAGAAAATATGTAACCACCTGAAGCCAGTGGGAGTTTTTGCTGGTAAGCACTGAGTAAAATGGGACTAAAGTCTTCAGGATTTAGCCTATTGTATTAAATTCTGCTGAAATAGAAATATCCCATGTAGTTCACATGTTATGTTGTTCCTGTTTTCTTCTCTTGTATTTATATGAATTCTCATGGAATTCCAGAAATAAGAGATGGAAAAGAACCAACAGGTCAGCTCATTGTTCTCCCTGCCGATACCGGAGTGTTCCTTAGAGTGTGCTTTCTAGTGGGTCGTGCAATCTTTTTACGTGTCAAGCAGTGGAGTTTTAGTACTTCCCTCAGGAGTCTTTCCACTAACAAACCTCAGTGACAGAAAACTTTCCTGATACGTACTCCTGGCTAATGCAGCACAGGGGTGTTTGGGTTTATTTGATTTCTTAAAATCAAATTGGAAGAAACTTTGTAATAAAAATGTTGAGCATTCATCCTCAAACTAGATTATTTAAATGAAAATCCAATTTTAAGGTATGACAGGGCAAGAATGTAACACATTGACTGTACAGACAGAACCCACAAGTTAAAGCTGGAAGCACTTTATCCCAATGCCAGGTGCAATTTTAAAAGGTGAGAGACAAAATGACCTAGTTTATTTGTCCAGTTTTAGTGTCTTCATGTAGTTGGAGGTAAAGAAAAGATGGCCTGGTAAAAGCAGAAGGTTGGAGGCACAGCAAATTGTAATGGGAAAATTGGTGCCATTAAAACAAAAGAAGTCAAGTGGTGGGGATTTTTGGCTGAGCTTGCGAGATCCCATGCTCAACTTTATGGCATTTCCCTTTCTGTTGGTAATGCAATAATTTTTGTACACTGCATTCATTCCATTCCAAAAGTTCAGGGAAGGTTCTAGGTATCAATGGGCAGATCTGGGGGGGTAATCGAAAAACTGGACGGGGGAATATTGGAGACACAGGGACCCTCTGCCATCAGTTCAGCACAGTCACAGCTTCAAGCACCTCTGCAATTGCCTGTAGATCAAAGAACTGGTTGATGGCATCCATTAACATCTTCTAGCATAACAATATTCCCATCTCATCTGTGCCTGTCCTCTCAATAGAGTTGAACAGGTTGACAGCCTGAATGATCTATCTCCCAGACAGAAAGAGGAGATAAGGTGGAGGAAGAGGGGAATGCAGGGAATGGGAGCTATACAGAGCACCTGACGTTGCGGGGGAGGGAGAATGGGGGACCCTGGATTGTGGGTATGGGAGCACAGAACCCCTGTCATGGTGGGAAGTGGAGGGCATGGGGGAAGGAGGACATGGGAGTGCACACAGAGCACGTGATATGAGTGTGGAGGGAGGCAATGAGGGGTATACAGATCTCCTGTTATGGTAGGAAGTAGAGGCCATGGGGGGAAGGGGTGCATAGAAAGCACCTGGCATGAGTGCAGAGAATGGGAGACACTGGTATGCAGGGATGGGGCACACAGAACCCCTGATATGGTGGGAAAGGGGGAAGGGAGACCTGGCATGGGTGAAGAGAAAGGTGGGCCCTGCTACAGAGGACACAGAGCATCTGGTATGAAGGCACCTGGTATGAAGGAGGTAGTAGACGGGTTGCAGTGAATCCCTAAAATAGTTGGGTATGGGAGGGTGGCGCACAGGAAACTTGTAGGGGAGACTAGAGAGATGCAAGGAGCCCCTGGGGTATACAATGTGTTTGGACTACAGACGCAACCAAGTGTGTGAACATCTAGTATCCATACTGTAAGGTTTACTTGCTTCACAACAGAGTTTGTTCTAGTATTTGTGCAATGCATATTCACAGATCTTCACATTAACATGCAAAACCAATATGCTACCTACAGAAGCAGTCTGGACTCCGACGCACTCCAGTGCAAGCCAGGCCAGTCTTGTTGACTTATATATAGCAAATCTTGCAGGCTCCTGAAACTCATGAATTATCATTATCTGTACAGTAGCAGATCCAAAATGTGTAAGGCACCTTCTGAACAAGATGAAGACACAGTCCCTGCCCTGCAGAGCATATAATCTAAAAAGATAAAGACATAGGAGGAGTGCAGGAAGGGGATACAAGGTATAAACAAAGGGATCAGGGTTGTGATCCATGGGGATTGTATTAAGTTACTTTAGTTGTTGTCTTTTAAAAGCTAAACACACAAAGTCCCCTTTCTCCACGTTCCCAGCCCACAACCATTCAGCTCCTTCTGCTTCCTCCACTTTAATGCACTGCTGGCTCTAGTTATTACCATCTCAGATAAGGTATGTTACACAGGACACCATCTGCTGGGTAAACATTAGGATATAGTTTAACATTCCATTACATCTCCCCCTTTAAATTTTGTAAGTGATAGTGTAAATTTTACATTCCTATCGTGCTACCTTTAAAGTTCAATACAGTTCAATCTGTTAAATGTCTCTGAATGTTACTGTTTTTTTAATTATGCAAACATGTAACATTACATCTGGCTGTTTATTAGTTGCAATGACGGCAGTAGTCCATGTGGAATCTTTGTGTCATCTTTTGCATCTGTCATCTGTAGAGCTTGCTCTGTTGACTGTTCTTTCCGAGGAACAAACTGTAGAAGTCTACTTTTTTTTGTTGAACTCTCCATTGTTAGTCTTGAACACATCTGATCCAGACAATGATTTTTTTCTTTATGACAGCTGGAGTTCTCCCGCCTTTTTTCTCCATCAAGTTTGACACAAATACGGTCACTAGATTTTAGAGCCAGTAGTTCTGTAACTGAGTCACATCTGTCATAAAATTGTTCATCAAATTTTTGCCTTTTTATCTGATTTGGCTACTCTCTTCATATTTGGCCACGTTGGAGACTAGAAAAGAAGAAACAGTAGTTCTGAGTTGTCTTCCCATCAGGAGTTGTGCTGGACTATATCCAACAGCTATTATTGGTGCTGAGCAAGGAATGTATTTTCCTGCTGTAGGATTTTCTTGCCTGTCTGTACTGCTCTCAGCCTCTGCATTTATTTATTGGTAATATAGGCTGCTAGTAATGTGATCAAAATCATATTTCCTTTGGAATGACTAAAATTCCGTTGTGGTGAACTGTGTGGTCCATTGTTCATCACTAGTTGTTCTGGAATATGAAAATAAGCAAAAATGCACATCAATTGCTCAATAATATTGTGACATGAAGTATATTATTTCTATATATCTGGAAAGAGAGTCCACTGTCACCAGGTGATGATGTTCCCTGAATTCACATAAATCTGCAGCTGTCTCTTCCCAGGCCCGTCTGGTAGAGGTGTTATGAAAGGCTTTTTGCATTGTGTTGTTCTGTTACTTCTGAAACATTCACATGCAGATACTTTATGTCCTTGCTAATGCCTGGTCACCACATTGACTGGTTGGCACATTCACAGCATTTAGTTAGTCTTTGATATGTCCTTCATGGATGAGATTTAGGATTTCTCCTCTCATTTCATTTGGAAGTACAATGCAATTGCCTTTAATTATGAGTCCATTTGTCTTGCTTAATTGTCCACATACCACAGAGTAGTCTCTTGTCACTCATTGGTATCCTTCGCATACTTGAGCCAGCCAGCCCTAATATAATTTAGAACTCCTTTAAGTTGCATGACTGTCAAGGTTACTTGTTGTGGCTGGTGAAGTTTCTTTTCAGTCTCTTGTCTTTCACAGAATCTATGTACCTTTAAGTCCTCTTCGAGTTGAGTGCATCGCTGGGTTCTGTGACAGAGTGTTTGCTACTACTAGATTTTTCCCAGGAATGTATTTGGCAATTGGGTTAAATTGCATTAACTTTTTCAATAGACCTTGGCATCTCAGTGGTGCTCAATCCAGGTCCTTTCCATAGATGAAGATGAAAAGTGGTTTATGGTTTATCATCAGTGTAAAAGAATCCATTCCACACAAATCTCTGTAGAAGTTCTCACATGCTCATACACTTGCCTGGCACTTCTTTTCAATCTGTGCATATCATCTTTCTGCTTCTGTGAGTATGCGAGAGCAAAACACAATTGGCTTCTACTCAGAGCCATGTTGTTGTAACAATTCACTGCCTAGCCATAGCTGCTTGCCTCTGTACTGAATATTGTGAGTTTGTTCACATCATAGTACTTGAGAACTGGAGCAGCTGAGATAATTTCTTTTACCTTTTTGAAGGCAATTTCTTGATTTAGCCCCCATAGCCACAATGTGTTGGACTTTAATAGTTCATTCACTGATTTTGTCATCATGGAAAGGTCTTGTAGGTATCAACCAAGGTAATTTACTATCTCCAATACACATCTCAGTTCTCATACATTTGTTGGCGCATTAAATTCTCAAATAGCTTTTACTTTCTCAGGGCAAGGATGGATTCAACCTTAGTATAGTGTCTGTCCCAAAAAACTTAATTTGGGGTAGGCAGAAGACATTTTTCCTTGTTTAGCTTCAGTCCGCACTAACTGACTAGACTTAGAGCTTTGATGAGGGTTTTGTTTGTTCTTCCATCAAAGACTCATATGTCAAAATATTGTCCATGCAAACTACACTCCATTTGTGTTCATTAATAATTCTGCCATCTTTTTTTGGAAAAAATTTCAGGTGCACTGGTAATCCTAAGAGGTAACTTCAAAAGCAAAATCTCCTGAAAGGTCTGATAAATGTAGTCAGTTCAGCACTCTCTTTGGCTAAATAAATTTGCCAGATTCTGCTTGAGTCATCCAGCTTGAAGAGTACTGTAACTCCTTCCACTTTGGGGAGGAAGTCATCCTGTGTTGGGAGGATATATTTTTCTTTCAACTGCTTCATTAAGTTTTAAGGTCCACACAGATTAATATTTTCCATATTTTTTTTATAACTGCTACCATTGGGGCACACCCTGCTGTTAGCGCAGAGATTTTTTTCGATTATGCCAATCTGTTTCATTCTCTTTAACTCAGTTTCCACTTTATGAAGGAATGTGATAGGAATCCTGTGAAGTGTTTGTACACTATATGAATGGTTTCCAAACTTTTTCCCCCCAAGGACCCATTTGGCAATTTACCAAGTGTCACAGATTCCTTTAATTTCTTGTACTACTGGAATGTCCCCGCTAGTGTGGGACTACCCCTTCCAGTGTGACTTCACAAGCACAGTGTATGCAAGGTCACGCTGGCACAGGAAGTGCATGAGAGGTCACATCGTTCACAGGATGCCATTTTGGGAACAAGATGGCATCCTCAGACCCCACTTTGGGAACCACTGCACTATATAGTTCAGCATTATCTCAAAGTTATTTGTACTGGATCTCCTTCCAAAAGTCCATCATCATCATATACTCTGTTGAGTTCTTCCACATCTCACTAGGTTGCTACATTGCGGTGGAGAAGGTTGTTGATCTTTGATGACAAACTCTGAATGCAAAGCTTTTGTCTTTGTAAGTTGTTTCTATGGTGAACTAGCCCATGCAGTTCAGAACACCTCCAGGGCTAGTCAAGGCTGTGTCAGGTAATTTCAGCTCTGGGAGGGGATGAAGGTAACTAGATCCCTTCTATCAGAGGGGTAGCCGTGTTAATCTGGTTCTGTAGAAGTAGCAAAGAATCTTGTGGCACCTTATAGACTAACAGACGTTTTGCAGCATGAGCTTTCGTGGGTGAATACCCACTTCTTTGGATGCAAGCAGTGGAAATTTCCAGGGGCAGGTGTATATATAAGCAAGCAAGAAGCAAGCTAGAGATAACGAGGTTAGATCAATCAGGGAGGATGAGGCCCTGTTCCAGCAGTTGAGGTGTGAAAACCAAGGGAGGAGAAACTGGTTCTGTAATTGGCAAGCCATTCACAGTCTTTGTTTAGTCCTGAGCTGATGGTGTTAAATTTGCAGATCAACTGGAGCTCAGCAGTTTCTCTTTGAAGTCTGGTCCTAAAGTTTTTTTGCTGTAGGATGGCCACCTTAAGATCTGCTATTGTGTGGCCAGGGAGGTTGAAGTGTTCTCCTACAGGTTTTTGTATATTGCCATTCCTAATGTCTGATTTGTGTCCATTTATCCTTTTCCTTAGAGACTGTCCAGTTTGGCCGATGTACATAGCAGAGGGGCATTGCTGGCATATGATGGCATATATTACATTGGTGGACGTGCAGGTGAATGAACCGGTGATGGTGTGGCTGATCTGGTTAGGTCCTGTGATGGTGTTGCTGGTGTAGATATGTGGGCAGAGTTGGCATTGAGGTTTGTTGCATGGGTTGGTTCCTGAGCTAGAGTTACTATGGTGCGGTGTGTAGTTGCTGGTGAGAATATGCTTCAGGTTGGCAGGTTGTCTGTGGGCGGGGTTTGAGCTGGGGACTGTATGTGATGGCCAGTGGAGTCCTGTTGGTTTCTTTCTTGGGTTTGTCTTGCAAGACAAACCCCTCCAACACAAACCCCTCCAACGCATCATCAGGGATCTACAACCCATCCTGGACAATGATCCCACACTTTCACAGGCCTTGGGTGGCAGGCCAGTCCTCGGGTGGCAGGCCAGTCCTCGCCCACAGACAGCCTGCCAACCTGAAGCATATTCTCACCAGCAACTGCACACTGCACCATAGTAACTCTAGCTCAGGAACCAACCCATGCAACAAACCTCAATGCCAACTCTGCCCACATATCTACACCAGCAACACCATCACAGGACCTAACCAGATCAGCCACACCATCACCGGTTCATTCACCTGCACGTCCACCAATGTAATATATGCCATCATATGCCAGCAATGCCCCTCTGCTATGTACATCGGCCAAACTGGACAGTCTCTAAGGAAAAGGATAAATGGACACAAATCAGACATTAGGAATGGCAATATACAAAAACCTGTAGGAGAACACTTCAACCTCCCTGGCCACACAATAGCAGATCTTAAGGTGGCCATCCTACAGCAAAAAAACTTTAGGACCAGACTTCAAAGAGAAACTGCTGAGCTCCAGTTGATCTGCAAATTTAACACCATTAGCTCAGGACTAAACAAAGACTGTGAATGGCTTGCCAATTACAGAACCAGTTTCTCCTCCCTTGGTTTTCACACCTCAACTGCTGGAACAGGGCCTCATCCTCCCTGATTGATCTAACCTCGTTATCTCTAGCCTGCTTCTTGCTTGCTTATATATACACCTGCCCCTGGAAATTTCCACTGCTTGCATCCAAAGAAGTGGGTATTCACCCATGAAAGCTCATGCTGCAAAACGTCTGTTAGTCTATAAGGTGCCACAGGATTCTTTGCTACTTCTCTAGATCCCTTCTGATATGCAGGGCCGTCCCTAGGGTGGTGCGGGGCCTGGGACAACCCCCCGTCCGGCCGAGGTCCCACCCCCACTCCACCCCTTCCCCCAAGCCCCCGTTTCATCTCTTCCCACCCCTGCTCTGCTCCCATCCCCAGTCCACCCCCCCTCCCCCAATTCCCCACCATGGTCCCACCTCTTTCTGGCTTCCGCCCCCTCCCCTGAGTGATGCTGGGAGCTGGCGGGGTGGAGTAGGGCAGGCTGGGTTGCTTGTTCCTGCCGGTGCCAGGCCTCCCGATAGCCTCCCAGGCTGCCCTGGACCCTGCGTCCCGAAGTGGTTGCCCTTGGTCTGTCCTATGGACAGGATGGCTCTGCTGATATGACTCATGTCTGCTCCTGAGTCAACTTTACATTCAATAGTCTTTCCATGAATAGTCAGTTTCACTCTCCAGGCAGTATCTGTCTCAGCACACGTGATAGATTCCAGAAAAAATGGCTCTTGATTGTCTGTAACATGAGTCAGCTCCCTGACTGCCCTAGTACTGCAAACAGATGCAAAATGTCCATAGTTAGTGTATTCATTAAATTTTATTCCTTTGGCTAGACATACACTTTTGGGGCTATGAATTTTTCCACTTCTTGTACATTTCATCTTTTTAGTTAGCCTAGCAGTTATCACTCCTTGCCTCAGGGGTTTATGATAATGACATTTAGGACACATGCTGTGTCTGTTTACAGCTGCTAAACTAGTTTCTGGTTTGGCAAGTTTAGTTTGCTGTTTCACAAGTTCAGATTGCTTTTCTATTTGAATGGCTGTGGGTAAGGTTAAATCTGTTTTTAATTATAGCTGCTGTGAAAGACCATTGTCTGTCAGGCTAATAACCAATATATTTCCTATATTTCCATGTTTTACAGGCCCCCCAACATATCACTTTTTCCAGCCAATGCAAGTAAATTCAGCAGAGCACCCTGGTTGTTGAATTCTCTGGTGAAAACATGCCCTTTCATAAACCACATTTCTCTGAAGTATAAAGTATGCATCAAACATAACCAGAACCCTTTTTATAGTCCTCTTTGTGGCTGTCTTCAGTAAAGGTAAAAGACATAGATATGTTCTGCCTACTTCCCAACAGCATAAATTAAAGAGCATACCTGAATATCTCCAGTTTCCTTGCGGAGTTTGGCTGCAATGTGAAATCTTGCAAAATGCTACTTCCTATTTGGTCCATTCTGCAGGTCTGTCAAAACTGACATTCTCTGGGGACATTGTCAATTGGCATGTTGATGAGCACAAACCTTAGTGTTCTCTTCTTCTGCTTGCAGCTCTGTGTTGCTAATTTCCATCCACTTCTATTCTCCTCTGGTATTAGTTAGGCTGCCTTCACATCTGACACCATGTCATGTGCCAGATATGGACTGGTTACAGAGCTTCCACCCCAAAGACATATATGAGGATATGTTCTCTTTAAGGCATTTTGGGTATGTCTACACCACAATTAAACACCCATAGCTGGTCCAGGCTATGGGGCTGTAAAATTGCAGAGTAGATATTTGGCTCAGGCTGGAGCCCAGGCTCTGAGACCCTGTGAGTGTGAAGAGTCCCAGAGTGTGGTCTTCAGCTCAAGCCTGAATGTCTATAGCTCAGTTAAACAGCCCTGAAGCCTGAGCCCGCGAGCCCAATGCAGTTGACACAGGTCAATCATGAGTGTTTAATTGCAATGTAGACATACCCTTAAATGCATTGCTTGCTCTAGGTATTAGCAGCTTGGAAAAGGTATGTTACACATGACGCCACCTAGAGGGTAAACATTATAATAGTTTAATATTCCATTATAGTGGAGAAGGAGGGAGTGCCTGTAAATAACATTAACAGATGAGGTGGGCAAATATTTTTGAAAATGCTCGGGGAAAAGGTTCTCCATTTTTCAACAAGCTCAAATTGACACTTTCATTTCATCATGTCAAACCCAAAAATTCTTAGAAAAATAAGACAAATGTTAGAAGGAGGGGTCATTTGCAGTGCCACTTGGGAAGGTAGTGAATTGATATTTAACTGGTGCATGGTTAATGCTTCTTTGTAGAGCACAGAAAAGGACCCTAGTTCATTTTGCAGGAGGGGTACCCATCCAAAGGTCAGAACAAGAGAATTTGTTTGCGTGTTTTCAGTGGTTAAAGTCCCAGCCCTGTTCCGGTGGGAGTCTGTGCATGGGTGTTACATCATCAATCCCAATCACCAGCTGGCCAGTCAGAAAATGGCTTTGCCATTTGTAATATTTCACCCAGTGCCCAACACATTCGTCAAGAGTGGCCTCATCTGGAAAACTACTGATTGCTCACCGTTTGAAACACAGCAATTTTCTCAGGAACAACTGAAAAACCTGCTGCCACAAAATATTCCTTCATTTGTCACTTTGAGTTCTCTGTAGGTTCTTGATAAACAGACAGACCTATTCTCTTGAGCAAGGCAGAGAAACTGGGTTAAACATTTTTGCTTGACACACTTGTTAATATCAGTTGTATTCTCTGTGGTGTTCTGAAGAGGAAAGCACAGAGCAGGTGTCACTTTTACAACCACTAATCGAGCATGGCTGTGACTCATAGCACTTTTCCAACTCTTCTGTTGACCTCTGTTGCCCCCTTTTTGACCCAACCAGCTAGTCAAAGTTCAGGGCCCTGAAGATGTTTCAGCTGGAAGTAGGAATTGATGATGGAGTCTAGTATTTTCTTTAATGCAATCTTGTTTATTTACAAGGAATGTAAGAAGTCCTGTGTCTCCGGATGCAGAAGGAGCCAAGAACAAAAGGAGCAGTTTCTTAGCTTACAGCCCACATGCCTCTTTAGCCAACACCAGACCCGAAAACTCTCTCTCTAGCTTATTCCAGCATCTGTTGTTAATTTAGATGGAACATATGGACGAAAAGTGTTAAGATCCTGGCGCTGTCCAACATTAAACAGTGTTAAACAAGGTTTGATATACAAAGGCTGTTAGTGTCATAGTGAACACATCATTAAAAAACCTTTAAACCTTTTATTAAAAAAACAAAAGAAGGGAAAAAACAGTTAAAGCATTTGAAATGTAAAGCATTAAGTAAGGTTTTCATACCACCCCTTGTTCCCTTTCCCTTTAGCTGGAGACAGTTATTAGAAAGAAATCCTCTAGTTTGAAACAGTCTTTGCATCCGACAAAGTGGGTATTCACCCACGAAAGCTCATGCTCCAATACGTCTGTTAGTCTATAAGGTGCCACAGGAGTCTTTGCTGCTTTTACAGTCTTTAAGATGGTATCAAAGATGGTAATAACTTTCCTTTTGGGGTGGGAAGAGAGAAGAGGTGAGTTGAAATGGGCTGGAGCTGTTGTTATTAAAGTCTGATTTCATTTCCTAAGATAACAAAACAAGACAAACACACATAAAAGGGGAGAGAAGAACAGCAGAGGTAGAAAATGAGCCTTCTGTCTCTGAGGTTGACTCACACGTGCAACCTCACTGCTGGAAAAACACAATCATGGCACATGGTCTTATCAGCCACCCTGAGACCTGGCAAACTCTTACCTATGGGCGGTGCATATAAGAGGCAGAAAGGAGCAAGCGGCGGGTGGAGGGGCCTCTGGGCAAGAGACGGAGCAGGGGTGGGAAGAGGCGGGGCCATGGGGGAAGAGGAAGCACAGGAGTGGGAAGAGGCAGAGCGAGGGTGGGGTGGAGCAGGGGTGCAGAACCACAGTTGAGGCACTGGTGCCCCCCCCCACATTAGAGAATTTCCAGTGCTCACATAAGCCTCCCAAGATGAAAAAGTCACTCCCCACCTATACTTTTAACAGCATCAAGCTGTTGAGGGCATTATTTTATTTGTCTCTGTGGTCACAGGCTTTCTGCAAAGTTCTAAAATATGCAGTCTTGGCAAGCTCTCATTAGACAACAAAAAGGGGAGAGAGAAGAAAGAGAAGAAATAAGGTAGGGAAGGAAAAGGACACACTGGGGACCGAAAGAGACAAAAGTCTCACATGGCAGGTGGTGTTCAGGATTTACCCAAAGCCAGTGGACATGGCAACATCAGTTGGTACCCCCATCAGTCCTGATCTGGTCAGTACATCTTTCAGGATTAGCATGAAGAAGTCCGGGAGATGGTGGAGTGCCACGATGATGGAGCTCACTCAAGCAGTCTATTTGTCTCTCCAAGTCTTTCTTTAAGGACACAAAGAGGAGTGATGAGTAGAACAGCCCATCCCCTCATTATTTTATCCACAAGTTAGGCCTAGTTTCTCATACACCAATTTTGGTTCACTGATTTTTGGTTCCACACTTTTCCTGTTTACCAGGCATGATCTTAACACAATCCTTGAGTTATATCAATAGCCCTTTTTGTTTGGACTAATTCAGTCTGTTTCCGTTGTACCATCAACATTCATTGTTATAGGGTACTGTGACACTTCATGAACTTACACTCACTTCTTACAGCTGAGCTCACAAATGGGGTAAGTTTGTAGGCCCAGTTGTGACAACAGGGCACACTGTGCTTATAGGCTTCTGCTTGGCTTTCTTGCCTCTTCCTCTCTCTGTTCTTGTCTCTTGGGCTATCTTCCCAAGTGGCACAGCCTATGTCAGCAAAACTTACGTTGCTCAGGAGGTTGAATATTCCCCCCCTCCACACACACACACACACACACACACACACACAAAGTGACATATGTTACACCAACATAAACACTCGTGTATACAGTGCTATGTCGGCAGGAGAGCTTCTCCCACCCACAAAGCTTCTGCCGCTCACGGAGTTGTTTTTTTCATGCCAATGGAAGAGCTCTCTCCCATCAGCATAGAGCATCTTTACCAGATGCACTTCAGTGGCACGGCTGTATTGTTACATCTGTGCTGCTGCAGCGCTGTATGTATAGACATGGCCTCAGTTTCTGTGTGATCTCTTTTCTGCCCCTCCACATACACCTCTCCATTCAAAACAATTCTCAGTCAGAAGTTCCTGGACAAGTTCACCCACACCTGTTGTCTTAAGTGCAGGGCAGGAGGGCTTATGCTTGCAGTTATGTTAACTGCCGGTGAGTTCACACCTTTCAAACCTCAATGGGGTGTTAACTCAACCCATAACAAGCAGCAGCTCATATTGTTTATTTTATCTAAACTATGTATGCTTCTCCAAAGGTTTATCAATCATTGCACTTCTCCCCCAACAGTGTCTTTTGTATGGAATCATGAAACTATATTTGTCTCTTATTATCCTCAGCCAGAGAAAACAGCTAATAGTCCTCCTCTAAATGCATAATTACCATCAATTAATGTAGTGCAGTTCATGCACAGCTTTGCATCTTGCGGCTCATGCAATGATCCAGTCAAAGGAATAACCAGGAGATATTTTTGTAATGTCTAAATTTATTTTAAATTTGACATGAGATTTCTACACTGAGGAAATTGACATTTCAAAGCTTTTACTAGACTATGTTCCTTAAAAAAACAACAACTGATGGATGTGGGTGAATTTAGTATAGTGATCAGAAAAGGTACAAGGTGGGGTGGGGGGGGCTAATAGCACAGGTTAGAGCCAAGCACATGTAGGCAAGAACTGTGCAAACTTCCTTACGTGAGGCCTGATAAGGTGAGGTGCTGTCAATCTGAGTTGAGGGCCCGCAGCACCTTGCAGGACTGGCCCCATAGCATGGCTTCTGACCTTACATCCCCCCAAACTCTCCAAGGACTGAACTTGTGAGAGCTACTTGTGTTCCAAGAGCTGCTGAGTGCCATCAGGTGGGCAGGTGAGGGCACTCAGCACATCTTGGAAGGTGCTCAGCCATTCCAAAGACTGGTCCTCACATTTAGCTGGGATGGAATCTAGTTTTCATTTGGCGCCATCTTTAATAGCACTCAGGGTTTGTCTTCTGATTATCAACCTATTTGTTTTAGCATGATGGAAACTGGTTTACAAACCCCTTAGGTTTACACACTGCAAGTAGCACCAGTGACATCCTTTTCCAGCATGATAGGTGCCTCCAGCAGTAAGGTGAGTAATGCCAACTGCAATTAAACACTTTGAAAACAATATGCTGTATTTCAGTGTATGAATAGTGACAAGCACATCTTGCTTTGCAGACTTCTAAGCTGTTGGGCTGGGTGCATTTTCAATCAGGTCTGCATCCTTTACCCACTCACAACAACCAGAATTTTGCCATTACTTTAATGGGAGGCAGCTAGGATGCACATCAATCTGCGCATACATAACTCCCACTACTTATTCACACACATTGGAGAAAGAATCCTCTAAGGCTCACACTGCAACAACATTAGCTCAGTGGTTTGAGCATTGGCCTGCTAAACCCAGGGTTGTGAGTTCAATCCTTAAAGGGGCCATTTGGGGGAACTAGGGTAAAAAATTCTGGGGATTGGTCCTGCTTTGAGCAGGGGGTTGGACTAGATGACCTCCTGAGGTCCCTTCCAACCCTATGATTCTATGAACAGCATTGCTACAATGTGATGCGATGTAACTGCACTGCTCAAATGCATCCACTAGGATGTGTTGTATAAGGGAGTGTTTTGAATAGTGCAGTTAAAAGGACTAGCCTTTTGAAAATAAGGCATGGATTCAAAAAAGCTGTTTTGCTGAAAGGGGCTTGTTCTCCCTCTAGCCAAGCATAAGCAAAGCAAGTGGTTGCTCACCCCACATAGATTTCTAATTCATGGGCCACTCCAATCTTCCTTAGAAAGGGAAATGGAGGTAGAGTATGGTCTCATCCCTTTCAGTAGCATGAGGGCCAACAAACTGTAAGACCTACCTTGCCCTCCGTGCACATGTATAGCGCCCTCCTCCCCATTGGCATAGTGGCGGGTATGCGGACATACAGAGGGAGACTAGATCAATGTATGTTCCTCTTCATGGTATAATTCAAGCCATATCTTACCCTGGAAAGGATTGCATTCAAAGGGCCTGCTTCTGATCCCTTTAAGGCTGCACTGCCCCACCCTGGATTCATCTGGCGTGGGAAATCCCCAGGTGGCATAGCTCACTCTACTCTGGGGAAGGGCCTGGGAAAAGGAGTGTGTGGCCAGGGAATGGCAATCTCCAGCTAACCCCTGTCTGTGGGAACAGCCAACGGGAGCTACCAGTTGCTGGTTGTAAGATAGAGCAGTCCTGAGGCTAACGTATTCTAAGCAAGCCAACTGCAGGGTGTTGCTGGGCATGTTGTGGTACACTGAGCTCTTTTGATATCTGGCAGCGTGCCGGGTGTACCGCACGCTCAGAGCTGAGTGCTGCGGGTGCTCTGAGCCCTCGGCTCCACTGGCTCTGAGGTGGGTGCTCAGAAACACTCCCACATTTTCAGTAACAGAGAATTCCGATGCAATGATTGCCAGAAGCGAAACAATGCAAACACCTTCGGCACAATGGGTGAAATATCCATCCCAGTGAGTGAGGAACAAAGCTCACCGAATTCAATGGAGCCAAGATTTCACCCAGCGACTTTACCAGTTCCACAAAAGATCAAACCCAACAGCTCCTAACCCAGCCCCCCAGGGAAGTCCACCACAAAGATGTAAAGCTAGGAGAGTCTTGTAACCCTGCCGTACCATCCTCTGACCGGCAGGCCACTTTCCTGTATCTTCCTGCTGCAGCTACTGGTAGACCCCTGCCCAGGTTGTCTTGGCCCAGCTCTCCCCCTTCGAAGGGCCTAGATAGCTCATGGCCCAGCTTCCCCTCTGCAGCTGGCTCCCAAGTTGCTGTCTCCAGCCTGCTGATCCTAGACATATGCAGCCTCTGACTCTCTGCTGGGCCTGGTTCCCTCTGAGCTAAATTGTACTTCCCTTTCCTGTACTCTGGGGACTACAGAGCTCTTGACTGGCTGGATCTTGAACTGGGAGGCAACACAGCGCTCAGTAATAAGCCAACAGGATCATTACAGTGTCTTGCACTGGGGACCAGCCCAGCATCCAGTAGCCTCAGCACTGAGACAATACAGAGGTAGCTTACAGCCAGGTGCAGCATGTTGAATCTCCAGCTTCTGCCCCCTTCAGTGTGTATCAACAAATAATGAGCTCTCAATTAAAAAACAAAAAATACACATACTACGTTATAAGCAGCAACAGTGGTTCCTGAAGAGGTGAGTGGTGTCCAGGTCTCCCCTCTGAGGGCTGTTTTGAAAAAGGCCTCCATATTTCTGCAGTTGAGAAGAAAGATTTTACCGTCCAGTAGATTCACTTGTTTCCATTGAAATGTCTCACTATACCGCTGGAACCTGCAGTGATACACAAAGAAACACAACATAGAATCAAAGGAGAATCTCAATTTTGTTTACTTTTTTTTTTTTTTGGTGCCAAAGGACAAATATTTCAGTGCTCATGAAAAGTGTCACACTGACAGCACTGGACACCACAGAGACCTCTGTCCGTGACAGGTATAGTACCAGCAACGGCGCAGCACACTTCTCCACACCATCTGACCCACACATCTAGGCACTGATGTGGAGGCTCCAAACCTTGGGTTAAGAGTGTAGGGACCAGATTTTTAAAGATATTTAGGCACCTAAAGATGTAGATCGACTCCCCCATTTGAACTCCCATTTGAATTTAATGAGAGTTAGGCATCTAGGCACTTTTGAAAATCCCAGTAGGTGCCTCTCCGCATCTTTCAGCGCCTCAATACATTTAAATATCTAGACTTAGGTCCCTATATCCATTCAACTGCTGACTTCTTGTAGAGGCCATCAGCAGAGTTATGTAATTATTACAGGTGCTAGTGCTGAGGTGACCCAAACTTCTAAGGTATCGCACCAGATGTATCACAGCTCAGAGGCAAGTTCTACAGGCACTTCAGATACTAGCTCCTGTAGGCACTATGACGCAGACATATGGTAAATGAAGGCCATTTTACTAGGGTTGGCAGAAAGGGGAAGGTTACAAATACCCTAGGTACAGTAAGTTAAGCACTGCAATTGAATGTTAAACAATAACAGTTCCTATCTGGGCTTTTGGGGTGGGCAGACCACTACTGAGTAAAGGCTCCTCAGGGCAAGTGCCTATCCAGTCCAGCCTCTGCTAGAGACTAACAACAACTTGCAGGTTTCTAGGCCAGGATCAATTAGTGGTGTGTCTCATTGGGACCCCTCTGCATTGGCTCCCAGTCTCTGCTACTCCCCCACCAGTCCCACACGGAAATGCATCAGTCGCAACACCGACAGTCACCTCCTGTTCCACATGCATTTCCCTCGCTCCTGCTGCAGCCTGCTCTGCACACAGATCTCCTGCTGCATCCAGCTGCCCAGCTGCTCCTGCCTTTCTACGCTATTGGAACGTCCCCAAGTGCTAGGTTACTTCCTAGGTCCAAGTCTTTCCCTAGAGTTTCTTCCCCCTCCCTGATGAGTCATAGATCAGTGGGGTGGAGGATGATGGGAATAGCAGCTTCATCACAGTTTCAAATTGGTGCCAGCTGGGATGGTGGCTTTTGTGTGGAGGACATATGTCCAGTAAAGGCTGAACTGAGATCACCATCTCATTTCACACAGGTTTTAGAGTAACAGCCATGTTAGTCTGTATCCATGAAAAGAACAGGAGTACTTGTGGCACCTTAGAGACTAAAATTTATTTGAGCATAAGCTTTCATGGGCTACAACCCACTTCATCGGATGCATAGAATGGAACATATAATAAGAGTATATATATACATACAGAGAAGATGCCATACCAGCTCTAAGAGGCTAATTAATTAATATGACCTATTAGCAGGAAAAAAAACGTTTGTAGTGATAATTGAGATGGTCAATTACAGACAGTTTAAAAGAGGTTAAGGATAGTTATCATAGGGAAATAGATTCAAGTAGTGTAATAACTCAGCCATTCCCAGTCTCTATTCAAGCGAAAGCTAATGGTATCTAATTTGCAAATCAACTCAAGCTCAGCAGTTTCTCGTTGGAGTCTGTTTTTTAAGTCTTTCTGTTGCAAAATTGCCACCTTCAGGTCTGTTACTGAGTGGCCAGAGAGGTTGAAGTGTTCTCCTACTGGTTTTTGAGTGTTATGATTCCTGATGTCAGATTTGTGTCCGTTTATTCTTTTGCGTAGAGACTGTCCAGTTTGGCGAATGTACATGGCAGAGGGGCATTTCTGGCACATGATGGCATATATCACATTGGTAGATGTGCAGGTGAACGAGCCCCTGATGGCGTGGCTGATGTGATTAGGTCCAGTGATGGTGTCACTTGAATAGATATCTGGACAGAGTTGGCATCGGGCTTTGTTGCAAGGATAGGTTCCTGGGTTAGTGTTTTTGTTGTGTGGTGTGTGGTTGCTGGTGAGTATTTGCTTCAGGTTAGGGGGCTGTCTGTAAGCAAGGACTGGTCTGTCTCCCAAGATCTGTGAGAGTGAGGGATCATCTTTCAGGATAGGTTGTAAATCTTTGATGATGCGCTGGAGAGGTTTTAGTTGGGGGGTGAAGGTGACGGCTAGTGGCGTTCTGTTATTTTCTTTGTTGGGCCTGTCCTGTAGTAGGTGACTTCTACGTACTCTTCTGGCTCTGTCAATCTGTTGTTTTTTTTCACATCAGCAGGTGGGTATTGTAGTTTTAAGAATACTTGATAGAGATCTTGTAGGTGTTTGTCTCTGTCTGAGGGATTGGAGCAAATGCGGTTGTATCTTAGAGCTTGGCTGTAGACAATGGATTGAGTGGTGTGTCCTGGATGGAAGCTGGAGGCATGTAGGTAGGTATAGCAGTCAGTAGGTTTTTGGTATAGGGTGGTGTTTATGTGACCATTGCTTATTAGCACAATAGTGTCTAGGAAATGGACCGCTTGTGTGGATTGGTCCAGGCTGAGGTTGATGGTGGGATGGAAATTGTTGAAATCATGGTGGAATTCCTCAAGGGCTTCTTTTCCATGGGTCCACATGATGAAGATGTCATCAAAGTAGTGTAAGTAGAGTAGGGGCGTAAGGGGACGAGAGCTAAGGAAGCGTTGTTCTAAGTCAGCCATGAAAATGTTGGCATACTGTGGGGCCATGCGGGTGCCCATAGCAGTGCTGCTGACTTGAAGGTATATATTGTCTCCAAATGTGAAATAGTTGTGGGTGAGGACAAAGTCACAAAGTTCAGCCACCAGGTTAGCTGTGACATTATCAGGGATATTTCACACAGGCCACCAAAGAGCCATCACATGGAAGCCACTTTTGGTCATGAATAACCTGGGCTGGATGGCACTCAAGGACCTAGAGGTACAGGCTATTTATCATTTTACCAATCACCCTGGTCTATACAGATCTTTACAGTTCCTAGAAAAAAAACATCTGAACGCAAGAAATCCAGCTGCAGCTTAGAAAACAGTATGTTCGTTTTCCCTGGGCATTTCTTGGTGACAGGTACCTGTAACAAAATGGCCTGGCAAATATACAAAATGTATATGAGGCTATCATTATTTCCTCCTATACCCTTATTAGTTACTGGCATGTGCAACTCTGTATTCATCTTAGAACAGCATCTAAAGGGCCTACTAGCACTCTGCTAGGGCAAGTCTGAGCCTTCTCCTACACTATGTATTGCCCTATATAACCCCCATGGGAAACATTCAGGTGTGACTCTGATTCATGGTCCTTATAGAAGTGCAATATAGCTTATTGTGACCTTAGAAACAGAACGAACAGCCTATGGTATATTTTTCTACAGTGTATTTTTCCACAGTACTTTTGCTGTGTGTATATTGTCTTATTTGATTTCCATCCAAAATATGATTGGTGTAATACTCTATAGCGATCAGATTATCCTCCTACCTATGTATTTCTATATAGAATTTGTGAATGAGCCAGCATGCACAGATAAAACCTCCAGCATCTTTAGCTAAGGACAGCTTTGTTAAATGACCTGTATATCAGAAAGTTCAAGGCAAGATAGAGCAGAAAAAACCCTGTGAATACAGGGTCTCTGTCACAATGCCACACAGCAAACTTGTGCTCTTACTATGAACCCCATTTATTAAATATGATGGTTGAGTAAATTAGATCAAGAAAGTTACCACTACAATGGTATTTACCCTTCCATTATTAAAGACTGATCCTCATACCACCTGAGGAATTTATACTATGCCTTTTTTCCCTCCCCAGGTGGCTAGTTCTAAATTCTAATCTCAACTCCACTGCTCAATTCTTAAATGAATCACACGGTACCATAGACTCTCTAGGGATAGAAATTCCATGCTTGAATAATAGGAGAGTATCATAGGAATATACTATCGACCACCTAACCAGGTTGGTGACAGTGATTTTGAAATGCTCAGGGAATTTAGAGAGGCTACAAATACAGAAAACCCAATAATAATGGGGGATTTCAACTATCCCCATATTGACTGGGAACATGTTGCCTCATGATGGGATGCAGAGATAAAATTCCTAAACAACACAGAATATCAGGGTTGGAAGGGACCTCAGGAGGTCATCTAGTCCAATCCCTTGCTCAAAGCAGGACCAATCCCCAGACAGATCCCTAAATGGCCCCTTCAAGGATTGAACTTACAACCCTGGGTTTAGCAGGCCAATGCTCAAACCACTGTCTAGGGCTGCTTCTTGGAGCAGCTAGTCCTGGAACCCACAAGGGGAGAGGCAATTCTTGATTTAGTCCTAAGTGGCACACAAGATCTAATCCAAGAGGCTAATATAGTTGAACCACTTGATAATAGCAACCATAATGTAATTAAATTCAACATCCTTTTAGGGAGGGAAATTTCCAAAGAAGCCCACCACAGTAGCATTTAACTTTAAAAAGGAGGAGAATTACACAAAAATGAGGAGGCTAGTTAAACAGACAATAAAAAGAACAGTCACAAGAGTGAAATGCCTGCAAGCTGCATGGAAACTTAAAAAAACCATAACAGAAGTTCAAACTATATGTAAACCCAAAATAAAAAACCAAAACAGTAAGAGGACCAAAGCACTGCCACTATGGCTAAACAGAGTAAAAGAGGTGGTTAGAGTAAAAAAGGCATCAGTTAAAAATTGAAAGTTGAATCCTACTGAGGAAAATAGAAAGGAGAATAAACTCTGGCAAGTCAAGTGTAAAAGTATAATTAGGCAGGCCAAAAAAGAATTTGAAGAGCAACTAGCAAAAGATACAAAAACTAACAGCAAAAAACATATTTTTTTGAAGTACATCTAATGCAGGAAGCCTGCCAAACAATCAGTGGAGCCACTGGACAATCGAGGTGCTAAAGGAGCACTTAAAGAAGTCAAGTCAGTTGCAGAGAAACTAAATTAATTATTTGCATTGATCTTCACTGCAGAGGATGACGTGCATTCTTTTTAGGTGACAAATCTGAGGAACTGTCCTAGACTGAGGTGTCAGTAGAGGTGGTTTTGGAACAAATTGATAAGTTAAACAGTAATAAGTCACCAGGACCAGATGCATAGGTCCTGCTGACTCTATGGGTGCTCCAGGGCAACAAATTACTGGGTGGTCTGCATCCACCAGTAGTCAAGCTCCCCGCCCCACCTCACCTCCGCTCCTCTGCCTACCTCCCAGCTCTTGCCACCGCCAAACAGCTGTAGCAAGCTCCGGGAGGGAGAGGGGAGGAGTGGGAACATGGTGCATTCAGGGGAGGAGGCGGGGAAGAGGCAGGGCCAGGGCGGGGATTTGGGGAAGGGGGTTTGAATGGGGGCGGGAGGGGATGGAGTTGGGGTGGGGACTTTGAGGAAAGAGTTGGAATGGGGGCAGGAGGGGGCAGGGCAGCGGTGGAGTCGAGCACCCACCAGCGCCAGAAGAAGTCAGCGCCTATGACCAGATGGTATTCACCCAAAAGTTATGAAGGAACTCAAATATGAAATTGCAGAACTACTAATGGTGGTATGTAACTTATCACTTAAATCAGCCTCTTTACCAGATGACTGGCAGATAGCTAATGTGATGCAATTTTTTAAAAAGGACTCCAGAGGCAATCCTGGCAATTACAGGCCATTAAGCATAACTTCAGTCCCAGGCAAACTGTTTTAACCCATGGTAAAGAACAGAATTATCAGACGCACAGATGGCACGATATGTTGGGGAACAGTCAGTATGGCTTTTGTAAAGGTAAATAATGCCTCACCAATCTATTTCAGGAGGTCAACAAACATGTGGGCAAGGGTGATTCAGTGTACTTAGACTTTCAGAAAGTCTTTGATAACGTCCCTCAACAAAGGCTCTTAAGCAAAGTAAGCAGTCATGGGATAAAAAAGCGAAGGTCCTCTCATGGATCAGTCACTGGTTAAAAGATAGGAAACAAAGGGTGGGAATAAATGGACAGTTTACACAACGAAGAGAGGTAAATAACGGAGTCCCTCAAGAATCTGTATTGGGACCAGTCCTGTTCAACATATTCATAAATGCTCTGGAAAAAAGAGATAAACAGTGAGGTGGCAAAGTTTTCAGATGAAACAAAATGAATCAAGATAGTTAAGTCCAAAGCTCACTGTGAAGAGCTACAAAGGGATCTCACAAAACTGGATGACTGGGCAAGAAAATAGCAGATGAAATTCAATGTTGATATATGCAAAATAATGCACATTGGAAAACATAATCCCAACTATACATACAAAATGATGTGGATCTAGATTAGTTGATACCACTCAATAAAGAGATCTTGGAGTCATTGTGGATAGTTCTCTGAAAACATCCACTCAATGTGCAGCAGCAGTCAAAAAAGCAAACAGGAAAGATCATACTGCCATTATGTAAAATAATGGTCTGTATACACCTTGAATACTGCTCTGGTCACCCCATCTCCAAAAAAAGATATTAGAATTGGAAAAGGTACAGAGAAGGGCAACAACAATGACTAGGAATATGGAACAGCTTCCATATGAGGAGAGACTAAATACACTGGGACTGTTTTGGCTTGGAAAAAGAGACTGATGGGGCCATGGGTAGCATGTGAACTGCTGGCTGAGGGAGGCTAGCCCCCAGCCCAGCCCCTTCTGCCCCACACCGGAGCCTAGAGCCTCCACCACCACAGTCCCAGCCACCGGCCCAGTCCCATGGTGACCCCGCAGCCCCAAAGGAGTGCTGGGAGGGCGAGTGGCACGTGGCCCCAGCCCCGGAGCACAGGAGGGCGAGAAGACGGACAGCGCATGGCCTCAGCCTCCTCAGCTCCAGAGCGCAGGAAGGCGGGCAGCCCCAGTCCCAGAGGAGCACTGAGGGGCTGGAGCCGGAGGACTGGAGCCACACGCAGGGAGCATCACGGCAGGGGATAGAGTCATGCCTGGCTGTTTGGGGAGGCAAAGCCTCCCCCAGCCTATGCGACCTGCCACCCATGGATGGGGCATATGATACGGGTCTGTAAAATCACGAAAGTCAGTGTTATTTACCCCTTCACATAACAAATCAATCAGAAGTCAGCCAATGAAATTAATAGGCACCAGGTTTAAAACAAACATAAGGAAATACTTCTTCATACAAAGTACAGTCAACCTGTGGAACTTGTTGCCAGGGGATGCTGTGAAGGCTAAAAGTACAACGGGGTTAAAAAAAGAATTGGATACATTCATGAAGGATAGGTCCATCAATGGCTATTAGCCAAGATAGTCAGAGATGGGCAGTTTACTGCTACCTATGCCAGCAGTAATTTATTATCCCCCAGCGTCCTCTGGCTCAGCTAGTCTAGGCAAACAAGCAGTGGAGTGTAGAACTAAGACTTCATCCGTTCCCCACCCACCCACTCTGGGGAGAAAAACAGGCAAGTAGCCCTGCTTTCTCCTAAGTGACTGGACCCAAAGTAGGATGGGTAAGGGGGATTCTTACTTCCTTGCTTGAGCATGTAGCAGATATCACAATCTAGCCCTTAACCTCTCCTTACTGAATGCAGCCATAATGTGAGCACAACCACAATGAACTCCATGGAGTTATGGCATCATACACTTGGGATCGATTTGCTCTATACTGTCACTAAAATATTAATAGTTAATTACCATTACTTAGGTAATGTTTGTACAGTGCTTTCCTACCATGAAGTGCTATGTAAGTGCTAAGGAGTAAAGAAAATGTTAAAAATCTGAAAATTACCTCTTATGATAATGATTAACCTTTGGGGATGATTTACACTCTTTAGCTAGATCACTCTTGTTGAACTGTATTGCTGAACTCTTCCCCTGGCATAACAATTGCCAACTCTCTGATGAGCATGCTGTTCACTTCATCCCTGAAAAGGCCTCTGTTTATTTAAAAAGGAATTAATTTTATATAAAAAATGAAGAGTCCAACTTTTGCTTTTGTTATTGTTGCCCCTTTGGCCAACAATATTAGACAGACAATATTCAGGGCCATGTAGTATTGTTTTCATTAGGAGGAGAAATTGATGATACAACTTGGGTGTATTCTTTGGTGCAATACTGTTTATTTACAAAGAATGTACACAAAGTCCTGTTTTCATGACCACAGTAGAACTAAACAAGAGCAGGCAGTTTCCTTGTTCAGAAATCCCCACATCAGCCTCCCCAGTGAGTTCTGTACCCAAGAAGCTCAGTCTCTGCTCTCTCTGTCAGGGCCATGCTCATGCCTGCTCCTCTTACCATCTGCTGTCTCTCTCTTTACTAATACACAGACTACTTGCCAAACAATCCCTTAGCCCCTGTGTTACCAGTTAGTCTCAGGGAACCCCCTCAGACCACATAGTTTAGCCCTGCTCAGACTTCAACATGTGCCTAGTGCCATGGGCATTAGCTTCCTATTGCTTTCAGCGATCACTGTATAAAAGGACATTAATTTCTCCTTCCATTTAGCCTGAAAGAAGGGTGCTTAGTACACGCATCAGCTTTAGCCAGTTCTGAGACTATCTATAGCTCGAAACACAATTGATGGCATCCATTAACACCTTCCAGCATAACATCATAATGCCAGGAATTAAGAACAAAGTGTTCAAGTTTGAAGGTGCCAACTTTGTTATAAGGACAAGTATCAGCCATTGGGCCCGTCAGACCCAGAGTCCCTGAAAATTTGTCATTTTGCATGCATTACATTTTATTCCGCCACAGTCACTACAGTCCTCAGAATCTGGAAGGTTGTCTTATGTTACTATATTAATTCTGTGTGAACTTTATATAAAAGGTACAGAATGGGCCAGATCCTCAGTTGGTGTAATTAGGCTTCCATCGATCCCATTGCATTTTATTTATTTATTTGGATTTTGATTAAGTGCAGCACAATGGTGCCCTTGCAATGCTCCGGGTGCCCTTAGCAATCTTTTAAGATTACAATAAACAGACACATTGTTTCCCCTGTATCAAATAAAGTAACCAGAGACAACATAAGTATTATAGGAACTGAATTAACCTCCCACATAATACCCAAAAGCCCACAGTGCTACAACCCAGCTTCATGTAACCCCAAGGAAGAACAGGCATGCTTTGCAGCACACTGAAAGCTACCAAACTAGGGCAGTTACTGATCTGGAGATGAAGTGAGTCCCAAACCCCAAACAGAGTCTCAAACCCCTAACAGAGAATGCCCTGCCAGTCACCCCCACTTTCCTATTCTGATGGGATTTCAGCACCGGTGCCCCCACTGGCCACAACTGTGGCTGTGACATAGGGGACAGGCAGCTTTTAAGATTAAATTGGGCTGTATCATTTCCTCTGGCACTGCACCCTTCATCCTTTTCCCTTCAAAGAGAGGAAAATAAACAAGATCCATCCACTCTGCAGTTGCTGTGCCCCACTGGATAGACAGCTCGGTATTCAACACAGTCAGAAGCTGGGTTACCAGTTCTAATCCAGCCAATGACAGCTGATGCTGGGAACACAGAACAAGCAGTCCCTTGTGGAGAGTGGTCTTAGGTCACTAAGGGCTTTAAATAATGACATTAAAATCTTGAAGGGCATTCAGTGCAAATGATCGGTGGCACCAACAGCCCCATGTAGCCCTGCTATGATCTGCAGTAGCTTTGAGCAGTTTTTCAGAAGTACTCCCAAATGAAGTGTATTACAGTGATACAGCCTCGCTGACCACAGTCAGTATATTGACCCTGTAGGAGGCATTCAAGGGCAGGGGACATGTCAGAGGCATGAAAGGGAACACTGCTGCTGCAGTGGCCTAAGGGCCACTAACTGGCCCCTAACAGACTCTGAATAGGCAAAGCACAACATTCCCCTACCCCATCAGCAAAGGGATTAATCAGACCAACATTCATAAAGGGAAGCGAGATATATTTGACATTTCCATTGATCCGATTTCTATCTGGCACAAGCCCATTGATGCCTTGGAGTTACACCAGAGATGGAATTGGCCCATTGACTCCAGAGACGATATTGTTTCACCAAATGTAAGTAAATTTCCATGCTCTGGTTGCCATGGAGATAGTGCTCAGATTGTGCCACTTTATCATTTCTTTCCCACCTTCTTGGATAAAGTGAATACTTTGAATTCTAGGCCAGAAATATGCATATGCAAAATGTTAACATACAAACCAAGCAACTTGAAAGCTGTAATATGCCCTCTGACTGGCAGATTTTAATCTCAGCTTTTGACAAACACAGTGGCTGTAGAAAATGATCATTCACAATTCACACAGACTCTCCTGCCTCTCAATACCATTCTTGCCCCTTCATTTTGTTGCCATAAATATAGAAGGAGAGGAAAAATCTCAGACAAAAGCTTGGGAGCACAACTGTTTTCCATGTTTGACCAAGACAGAGAGGGAGACTGAAAGTCTGAGAGGTTTCAGAACATTATGAGTAAACTCCCAGCTATTACTTGTTGGTACTTCTTTTTCAGCAAAACAATAGGCCTAAATCATCCACTTCATGGGAAAAGGAGGTATTTCAAGGGAAGAAATCTTTGTGAGGATCTATCTAGGGCAGGGGTGGGCAATAATTTTCACGGGCGGGGGGGGCACACCACACATTTTGGTAAGTCATCGCGGGCTGCACATTTCTACTATATTAATGGAGGGGTGCAGGGTCTGGGAGGCAGTTTGGGTGCAGGAGGGAGCTCTGGGCTGGTGCAGAGTGTTCGGGTGCAGAAGATGAGGGGTGTGGGTTCTGGGAGGGAGTTTGGTGCAGGAGGGGGCTTTGGGCTGGAGCAAGGGAATTGGGGTGCAGGGTCTGGGAGGAAGTTTGGGTGCAGGAGGGGGTGTGGGTTCTGGGAGGGAGTTTGGGTGCAGGAGGGGGTGTGGATTCTGGGAGGGAGTTTGGGTGCAGGAGGGGGTTCTGACCTGGGGCAGGGGATTGAGGTGTGGGAGGGGGTCCGAGGTGCAGGCCTGGTCAGGAGGCACTTACCACAGGTGGCTTCCAGCCAGCAGCACAGCAGGGCTCTGGCAGATTGCATTCATGCCATGGCCCCACACCACTTCCGGAAGCAGCTGCAGCCGGCTGCTGCTGGCACATCTCTGCGTGCCTTCTCGGGGGGATGGGGGCAGCGGGCCCCCATGCAGTTTCTGGCCAAGGAGAACTGTGAGGATGGTGCTGGGGGCGGGGGCAGTGCACAGAGCCACCTTTTCCCCTGCCAGGAGGGTGCAGAGACATGTCAGCAGCAGCTGGCCGCTTCTGGGAGCAGTATGGGGCCACAGCAGGGAGGCAGCCTGCCTGAGCACCCCGCTGCACCACAGGACTTTTAGCAGCCCAGAGATTGTGAGGGGGCAGCCAAAAAGCCTGGCAGGCTGGACAGAAATGTTAGATGGGCGAGATCTGGCCCACGGGCCATATTTTGCCCACTCCAAAAGAGTGGAAATAAGAGAGAAGATGAATTAGTCACAAGGCCCACATGGAATAGGCAACAGGACCCACCCAGAACTGCTGGAGATCCCCACAGTCCAGCACCCTCCCATGGCCAGTCCATGGCTGTGGATGAATCAAGGAGTCCTGGTATGGGGAGGAAGGGGGCTCCAGAGAAAAGATACCACCACCACTAGAATCTATGACAAGATACAATGTGGGAGAAAATTGCCCTGATATGGCTGATCTGGTTTTGAAAATAGGTCTGTTGATCCCTGAGCCAAGAGACTTAGCACTATATGTTAGGGGCGATCTTTCCAAAAGTGAAGGCTGATATGCTCTACTTTTAGGCACGGGTGGCATGTATGGGCAGCTTCAGGGGATGCTTTCCTCCTGCCCTTGCCCAATGAAAACTTGGCTGTTCATTAGCTCAGCCAATGCTGAGTACTGTCAGAGGTCGGGTGGAAGGAACCAATGGTCTGGAACCATGGAATCACTTGAGGAGGTGGAAAGGGAATGCATGTCAGTGGAACTGATGTGCTCTTTAGCCCAGTATAATCGTTTTCAGTATATTTTTATTAGACAATAACTCTCCTTAGAAGGCTCGTCATTTTGACATTATGCAGACATAACAGAGAATGAAGACCCAAACATATGGACACAGGAAGTGCTCAGTTTAAGTATCAGTCCATGAACAGGGCTTTCAGGTGCTGCAGTAATACAAATAATTAATAAGCATTAATGATCTATATCTGGTCCTGAATACTTTATACAAAACCTATTTCAATTGAGGAAATCATACAACTATGCAATTATGACAAGGAGTGAAATAATGGAATGATTCATGTAGGCTCATTATCATGAAAATCTGAAAATAGGATCATTCATTAAAAGGGTGCATTTGATATAGTTAAATGCTAGAAAAAGTATCATGAATTTAAGGTAAGCTGTAGGGATATAATAGAAAATACCTTGACTTCTTTGATTTACTTTATTTGGGGAGTTGGATTTTTTTTTTTGACATAATGATAGATAAAATAACCTTCTAGCACAGGAACCAAGGGTGCTGGCAATGCTGCAGCACCCCCTGGCTTGAAGTCATAACAACCACCCAAATACATGGTTTCCACCTTCAGCACCCCGCACTATAAAAATTGTTCCAGCACTGCCTTCTACTGCTTGGATTTTACTGCTATCTTGGCATATATGCATCATGTGTTTCTTTAGGTCAGGGATCGGCAACCTTCAGCCCAGGGCCCACCAGAGTAACACTTTGGCAGGCCGGATTGCTTGTTTACCTGCCGAGTCCACAGGTTCAGCCAATTGTGGCTCCCACTGGCCGCGGTTCACCGCTCCAGGCCAATGGGAGCGGTGAGAACCAGCGCATCCCTCAGCCCCCGCTGTTTCCTGCAGCCCCTATTGGCCTGGGACGGCAAACCATGGCCAGGGGGAGCCGCGATCGGCCGAACCTGCAGACGCGACAGGTAAACAAACTGGCCCAGCCCACCAGGATGCTTACGCTGGCAGGCCGCGTGCCACAGGTTGCCCATCCATGCTTTAGATACTTTCTTGGCCAGCATACAAAAATAATTAAACAAGTAAACTTAGTTTAAAGTGATTGCCATGGCAATCATGAAGAAATCTCAATGTCATCTAACATTTGTAGATTAAGGTATATAGGCCAATGTAGAGATCTTATGGAAGGGAAACAAATTAACATTAGTTAGCTACAAAAAGGCCCCAAAACACCCTTGAAAGGTAGTTCACTCTAATAAATAAAATCCACTGAATGAACTGAGGCGCTTATATGTGGTTATGAAAAATATTTCATTCTATTGTAGATTTATTTATTTATATAAAAACAATTTCCATGTAATTTGAAGGCACTGGGTTATACAGATAGAAAGCACAATGGCAGTGATTCATACAAGCAATGGCATCTAATTACACCAAAGGCTGGTTCACTGATACTACATTAATTCATGTTAGGTACAGCAGCTAGGATCAAGACTCCAGCACACTTGACGAGTTGCAGGTTTAGGGAACGTGAATCATACAACTAGTATTATATGCACTACCTGCCACGCCTCAGTGAGCTTTCTAGATTTCATGACAGCTTGATCTATGGGGGGCAAATATATCATAGTTTTTTCTACCCCCTACCCCCAAAACTACCAACCAACCACTACACACACACACACACACACACACACCCATATGCAGTTCACTGCACTCTGTGTAAACACGGAAAGTTGGTCATCTCCATGTTTTGTAATATTTTCTAATAATACTTGTAAAAACATTAGCAAAAACCCACACAACAAACTCCTCAATTTGCCTGCCACTCAGGTGGGGTATTCAAGGAGTAGAAAGAATGATCTATATGCTACCAAAGTACCAACATTCTCCAAAACTCTTATACCCAAACATGCACACATATACACATCAACCATCATATCCAGATACAGAAGCACGCTTTGGACTAGACTCTTTGGGGCAAGGATTATCATTTACTCTATGCTTGTACAGTGCCTAGCACAATGGGGCCCTGGCAGGGTTGCAGTGTTGCCAGCTTTCAAGATTTGGTGAGGATTTGGTGTTTTTCATAAAGTCCCACCTTCTAGAATCCCCTGATTACACTAGAATTTCAGCTTTCACTAACCGAAAAAGAAAAAGCTTCCATGGTTGCCGGGTGGTGGGAGGGAGAGGGTAGAGTTGTTATCCAGGTAATCTAGTCTAATTAATCACATTACTATGAGGTGACCATGTCAAAGCCTAAGGGCTGGTCTACACTGAAAATGTACCTCAACATAGCTACATCTCTCAGGGTATGAAAAATCCCCACCATCCTGCAAAGAGGAGAGCACAAGTAACTGCAGCCAAATTCTGAGCTGCAACCCCCCTGTAACAGGGTTCACAACCTGCCCCTCTTCCAAGGGCCCATTTGCCCTCCCCAATAAGGCTCAGAGAGGCTTCAGGGTTGTGCAACACCCATGCCTTTATTTACTTATTGTCCCACCACCAGTGTCCGTCTATATACAAGCTTTACAGGTTTGGTTACCTCCCTTACAGGCAGGGTCAACCTTCAGCTAGGAGGCTTCTCCCTGACTGACTGACTGACTTCTGCCTTACTGTGCCCCTGCTGGCTCCCTCCCAGCCTTTATAGCCTTTGGCTTGTCAGGCCAACAGGTGTTGCCAGTCCTCAGGCCAGCATCAGGCCTTTTCTGTCAGCCTCAATCTGCTTCCCTTCATTGGAGATGACTGGCCAGGGGCTAATTCGGTGCTTCTGCACCAGCACCCTGCTATCCCCCCTAAATCAGAACAGCCAGTCTTCTAGGACCATCCACTTACAGATACCTTTTCCCTACCTCCCACCAAACAACTGCAAAGAGGAGGAAGGAAGGAATCCTCACATGGTCAATTTTAACTTCCTCATCCTAAATGAAACAAACTATACCATAGTGAGAACATGCACATCCATTTTAAAGGGTTAAATTTGAAACTTCCTGGGCTGTACGTGTATGACAAACAGCCTAGCAGTGCAAATGTTTCGTAGTGGTGCTTTGACTTTCTGACGGGAAACAACTGCATTGCAATGGAGGGAGAACAACAGTTGTATTGCTATATTTTTGTTTATGAAAATATGAATGAAAAGAAACAGAAATGTGCTAAACAACCTGGGTTGAAAACAAAACAGTATTTGAGGGCCTATTGTAGTAGGTCAGACACTGTATTATCCCAGACAAATCTGTCATCCCTAGATTGTCCAGTTTAGCAGGGGAGGATTTTATTTTATTATATTAATCTCACTGAATTGGGCCCATTACATTTTATTGTAATGAAAAGAAGAGTTGGTTACTCTGCCCCTCATGGTCAGGTCACTGGGAACTTCTGTTTGTTATCAGGTTTTCAAAGACAGTTTTCTAAAACACATTCTCTTACCAAGATGCTGGTGCTCAAGCTAATGTTGTTATAGCATAGTTTGCTGATTGGAAGAATTACATTTAAAATAGGAGATGGCCTTGTGGATCAGACTGTGGGCTAGGATTATGGAGATCTGACTTCAATTCTTCACTCTGCCACAGACTCAGTGCACATCTGTGTCTCTCTCTGTGCCTCAGTTCCCCATCAAAAATGAGAATAACAGTATTTCCTTTCTCTGTCTTGCCTAATTAGAGTGTAAGCGCTTCAGGGCAGGGACTGTCTCTTATCTGTTGGTACAGTGACCTGCACAGCGAGCTCTGAGGTAGGGAAGGACTCTGTAGCAATGGACTTTAACAATACTACAGCTCTATTTCAGATTTGTTTATACAAGATGCAGACTATTTGGACCAGGGGCGGCTCTAGGTATTTTGCCGCCCCAAGCAAGGCAGGCAGGCTGCCTTCAGCGGCTTGCCTGAGGGAGGTCCCCGGTCCCGAGGATTCGGTGGCACACCTGCGGGAAGTCCGCCGAAGCCACGGGACCAGCGGACCATCCGCAGGCATGCCGCCGAAGGCAACTTGCCTGCTGCCCTCGTGGCGACTGGCAGAGCGCCCCCAGTGGCTTGCTGCCCCAAGCACGGGCTTGGCGTGCTGGGGCCTGGAGCCGCCCCTGATTTGGACAGCTGAACATCAGAAGAGTAATTTACTGCTGTGCTATTCATTGTATTGTATCAATCCTGCTATAGCTGCAGCTTAATGCTACATCAAAGAAACTCTATTCTTATTTTAATTTGCATTGTGCTTATTAAAGAGAATCATTATTATGGTTATGATTTAATAAACAGAACTTTGAACCTGGGCCAGATTAATACAGGGCTGCAAGACATAACAGCAGGGGGAAAGCATAAGAACTTCCATTTTCCAGGCTTAGAGAAAGCTTAATGCAGCAGGACATCAAACGACATATTCAGATGTGCGCAGTTTATAATTAAATTACCAAAGTGGATATTTTGCATCCATAAAACTATCAGATTCTTATACCTAACATGGGAGCTGGTTACACAGGACCAGTTAAAATGGGGACATCAGAGTCTAATCAGCACTATCCTTTCAGACCCTATTTAAAAGGAGCAAGAAACCTAACAAGAACATTTTACCAATGGGAAGGAAATCACAGCCCCCAGCAGTTAGTTTGGCCATCACTATGGGTCAGCTTTCAGTTTAATTCACCAATGTCTTTTAGCCTAATGTAGTACACAGTAGTTGCCTATTTTTCACTAAGGGGCTAGTCCAGAGTCAAGGGGCTGAGTATAAATCATTAAAGACTGAGTGATGACAGATGTGGTAACAAAAGGCAGATGCTCCTGCTTTTTTCTTTTTAACATCTTGACAGTCCTTTAAAATGTATTTTAAAAGAAGGTACCGACTGCATAAGACAATAAACTAGTCTGTGTAAGACACCACATTCTCATTCGAGAGAAACCTCAGTCATATTGTCACTTGTGCAATCCAAAAAGAATATGCTAGTAAAAAGCTGAGTGATAAATTCAAGACAGCATTTGTGAATAGGATGGCATTATGTGTAGAGAAAGAAAAATGTCATCCAACATAGGACAGTACCAACAATATTTCAGTAGGATCTACATGTGTCTTGTAGGCAGAAGAATGCTTAAAGGTCATGTTAACCGTTCATCTTCTGAGACATGATTAATTCAGAATATGATAAATAGATAGGTATAAAATATTATATGGTTTCAAAATTGTGTTGTTGATTAAGTATTCTTGCATTCATTCAGCACTTGCATGCTTCCAGGTATGCCCTGTAATTTACTGCAGTTTAAAATATTTCAAAGCAGGTACATTTCACAACAGTGTATGATAAGCAATCTGTACACAGGGTAAGTGCAGTAGTTTTAAACTGGAGAAGCTTTATTCTACATTCTCTCCACTAGATGTATTTTAAATCCCAACTCCTGCCCAGGAAATGAATGAAACAGTGTAGATGCACTGTAGAGGACAGTTGTTAAATGCTCTGGTTTTCTTGAGTGGCATCATGAAAAAGGATACAAATGACAAAAAAAATGAACCAGCAAAGATGTGGTAAACTGACTAATTTGACCACTGTAACAGAATGGGATTATTTTTGAGGACTTCTGTATCTAAAGTTATTAATTTCATTGGGAATTGCTACATTCTTGGCACTTTGAAAATCACACCTCTTATTTAGGTACCTAGATATGGATTTATGAAACTTACTTTAGCTTTTTTTTTAATCTTGGCTCCTAATTTTAAACTGTCTCTCCCCCACAGTGCCAAGCTGCCCTTTCAACAGTAGTTTGGAGACCATCCGCTTCTTTAAACCACTTTTATTATAACGTTGAAATAATGAACTGATTAATATTCCAAAGAAAAGGAAAGATATCTGGAGTTTGCAAGCACCTCCAAGCTTTGCCAGATGAGCTAGGTGGTTTTTTGTTTGTTTGTTTGGTTGGTTTTTTTAAATATATAGCAGTACAATAAAGAGTGGGTTAAAAGTGTTTGGAGTGCCACAAACTGGTATTGAAAATGCACCTTTGGGATAGTTTAACTTTAACACCCATTTTTTAAAATTCTGGCTGTTAATTTTAAACTCCTAAATTCATATTTTAGGCACCTGAGTGTCTATCATTCTGCAGCTCCCATTAAAGTAATTAGTTTTACCTATAATATTCCTAAAAAAACTTCCTATGTTGTCATAATACCTAAATGGACCTGTTAGCTTTTGAAGCCAACAAATGCTCCAGCTGTTCTTAATGAAGGCTGCCTTAACTCTGTAGTCTTTAATTTAAGGCTCCTAAATTGAAGCCTCCTTAACAGTTATCTGTAATGTGTCCTTAAACTGGAAAAAACAAAAACAAAACCAAAAAACACCAAAACAACCCCCCTTACCTTCCAAACCCCTTTTGAGTTCTACTATTATGCCTCCAGAAAAGTTGTCTTCAGTGTTTCATACCTTTAAAAATACTGATCTAGTTGTCTTCAAACTTGGCTTGTTTAAGATTCAGTGAACATCATCAAACAAACCAAAATTAAAGCTTCTCACTTGAGAAATTTTTGAGTTATACAAGTACAAATTTGCATATTGGAACATATGGGGAGCGTGTTTCTTTCTCCACCCTCACACAACTTAAAAATGGCTGAACCAAATTTACTCAAACTTTCCAAAATAAAATTCTCCTTTGAGACCAAGCATGGAAATTTTAGCCCAGAGAAAGTTGAGAGCAACAGAGAGAGAGAGAGAGAGAGAAAGAAGATATTTAAAACTTCACTTGTTCCTTAAGATCCAATCTTGCTCCAATTAAAATTGACAGGAATTTTGCCACTGACTTCAAAAGGAATGGGAGCATTCTCTTTGTTTTATTTTAAAACTGTACTATTTAATACATAACCTACCATCATGCTTCATTCATTGTACCTATCTGATACATTTACAATTAATGCAAACTTTACATATGCACGCATCCCCGCTACACCACCAGCACAAACCTTTTTTTTAAAAAGCCCCAAGCCCAAACAGAACTCCTGTTTACTTTAATGGGATTGCCGCCTGTAGTAGGACCTGGTCCTAATTATATATGTCCTTAGGTCTTGTCTACACAAGAAAGTTTTTTAGTATAACTTTAGTTGTTTTTTTTTCCAGCATAATATGCCCTATGTCTACACACAAAAGTGGTGGGTTTGTTTTGTTTTTAATCTGGCATTTTATCACACTTTAATTAATCCCCTTTGGAAGCGACATACCAGTATAATTCATTCCAGAACAGAGTTATAAGGTTCGTGTGGATGACAGCCTATTTCAAATTACTGTAACTATAATTAGCAGGCAGTCCTCCCACTGATATCCCACATTGCATTGCTTCCCTTCTGGATGAGCCTATGTGGTTCCTCTGCACCCTCTGCTGCTTGACCTGATGTCTCCTCCCTGTGTAAATCCCAACACACCCAAGTGTTCCCCTTTGCAATTCCAGGTCCTGGCAAGTTCGCATCCCAAGTCCCGGGCTTCCACACGGTCCCATCATGGGGTCCTGGACTTCCTTATTCTCTAGGGAGAGGAGCATGTTCAGTCCCATTTCAACAGGCATCACTGAATGTGAAGATTTACAAGAAGCTAGCACAGCAAACACAGGAGAAGGGGTACTCCCGGGAGATGGCCCAGTGCCTTGCCAAAGACAAGGAGTTCTGGCAGAATTGAAAGAACACGAGACAAAAAACAGAGCATTCTGGTAATGCTCTCAACACATACACTTATATGAGGCGATGGCCTAGATTTTGGCAGGGAAGCTATCACAGAATTCCCGTATATGCATGACAGTTCGCCCACACCATCGGAAAGCATCTAATCGACCACAGATCCCAATAAGGAGGAGATTCCCCCGAACAGCCAACATCTCTTCAGCCCACCCAACCCCAGGCAAGGAAGAAACTGGAGCTGGCCCCCAAGACGTAGATGAAGAACCAGTCTGACAGTGCTGCGGAGGAGACCTCAAACAGCAGTGTGTGTGATTTACTGTATTAAAATAAACTGTCTGGGTATTGACTGTATAGGGGGATTTTAACAATTTTGTTCTGCGTATTGCCTGGATGCCACCATTTTGGATGGAAATCGCTATGTGAAAGCATTGATATATGCCCTTAGCTCTGCCTGCTCAGCTTTTATCATCCCTCTCTGCCTACTGGGCTCAAAATGGCATCCAGGCAAAAAATTTTAATCTCAAATGGTTTATTTCCCAGAAATACCAAATCCTCTGACCATAGACCAAACATGCCAGCCCGCACGCTTCTTCCCATGCTGCTTGATGATCCCTCTTGCCCACTGTTGGGCTAGATATTTCTGTTTAGAAAGACAACTGTTATGAGGAAAACAAGAATTAGAGAGGTCAGCAAGGATTTCAGTTGTTTGTGGGAGGCTGCTCTGTGTTAGGAGGAAGAATTATTTATTTTGATCTTGTAATTTTTAAACCTCTATAATGCACATATTTTTTATTTAAAAGACAAACCAACCCTGACTAATTAGTCAAACACAAACCATAAAACATGCAGGGGAGGGTTTTCATAAGCACTTAGCTTTGGCCTGACTGTTCCCATTGCAGTGAATGGTAAAAACTTCTGTTAACTTCAATTGGAGCTGAGTTAGGCCAATGCTGAATGCTTCCGAAAATCCCACCCTAAAGTTTTAATGATTCCGAGTCATCATATACATGTGGAGGATTTCTTAAGTATTGGTATGGGCAAAATCCCAGCATCTTTACTTCATTGTTATTCAGACCTTACTCAGGCAACGTTCTTGCTGAAATCAATGAGAGTTTTGACTGAGTAAGGGCCTAAGGAGTTGATCTCATGAAAATATTATAATAAATTGAATGCAAAACAATGTATGTGCCAAGAAGAGCCATGGAAGTATTTTAATACAAATAGTTTATTGTAATTTTTCACAGAAGGAATAACATAGCAGAGAAATAGATTACTAGATACATTCATAGCCAGCATTGCCAGAGTACAACATTCTTTTTATACAACTATGTACAAAGCTGTGAATCATTATGTATCTGAAATGCAAAAGCGGACAAAGGTTATGAAGATAGTTACACTGTATAATGATGGTTCTCTGATACCAAGTTCAATAAGCCCCTACTGGGAGTCTTGGGTTGGTATGTCTCTTATGGAGGGTTGACACATTTCCTTCTTAAAAATTTAAATGGTTCTTTTAATTAGATGGAACAAAAAATATTAACTAAATTCTTAGTTCATTATGTATGACTTCTTTATTCCAGTCTGATTATATGTATAGCAGCAACTGGAAGTCACACACAACAAGAAAAGTCAATATTGCTATCTCTATATTTGGGAACATGGGAATCCCCATACTGGGTCAGGGCAGTGCTCCCTCTTCCCCGGTATCTTGTCACCAACCGTGACTAATAACAGCTGCTTCAGAGAAAAGTGCAAGAAACCCTGCAGAAGCCAGTTATGGAATAACCTGTCCAAAAGGAAGGTTTCTTCCAAGCCCCTATTAGTGAGAAATCGATTTATGCCCTGAAGCATGAGGGTTTGTAGAAGTCTCAAAAGTTTTGGCGGTTTTTTTAAGCCTTACTCCACCACACTAAAAACTGGATACTTTGCCACTGTTAAAGCAAACGTTGAAACTGAATAGTTAAAAAAAGAAATAACCTTGTTGACATCGTATCTACTGTACATTGTAACTGACCCCACTGCAGGGAGTTACTGTGAGTGTTGTGGTCCACCAGACCCCACGATGTTTGATTGTATGCAGGTGTACCACATGCTTAGAGGCAAGTACTGGAAGGGCTCTAAAGACTAGAGTTTTTAGGTTCTAGCCCTTGGTGGGGCCCTAAAGCCACATTATAAAATTGAGGAATTCTTGTCTTGGGCTGCCAGAAACTCAGGGTTTGTTTTCACTGCAAAGTTGAAGTTACAAGTTGAATATTGCCCCAAAAGAAGCCCCATCTGCACAAAAAATCCCTCTTCTCTTAATGCATTACACAGTGGCCAATAATAAGCCAGCAGGTTCATTACAATATCTTTAAAATATGCCCAGACATTCATCAGCAGATAAGCCTCCCTAGGACCTGCGAGTCATTTATTTTGAAAACATGCCATTAAAAAAAAACGCTGTCTAGCACATCAATAATGAGAGACAAGGCACTTTGGAAATGGCACTGTACAGTATTTACCAAATGCAAAACAAAAACCCCCATTAAAATGCTAATGCAAATTGATCATATGCATGTTGTGAGATTTTATGCTCTTGTAACTCTGCAGACGATTCTTATACAAAGCTGTTGCTCCTCTGCCATAACTCTTTGCAGTCGAGAGATCATAAAGTTGTCTTTAACTGTGACTGTGAGCACTTACTATTAAGTAAAGAAACAGTCCTTTGTGTGATTAGATTTTTATAAGAAGCTGTGAGCGCAACCAACCCTTCCTGCATGGAAACCCACAGGAAGGGATATAAGGATGGAAATCGTTTTGAAGTTCCTCTGAGAAGGTTCTTCCATGGGGATGTCAGAGGACTGAGGTTGCTGTTCTGCAGTTTAGGCTGCCAGTCCTAAGCGCAAATCCTGCCAAACCCCCAGAATCCACTTCCTTATTTACTTTCTCCCCACCAGTCATGATTTTATAGACCTCTATCATATCCTCCCTTAGTCATTTTTTTTCCAAGCTGAAAAATCCCAGTCTTATTAATCTCTCCTCATATGGCAGACACTCCATACCCCTAATCATTTTTGTTGCCCTTTACTGAACCTTTTCCAATTCCAATATACCTTTTTTGAGATGGGGCGACCACATCTGCACACAGTATTCAAGATGTGGGCGTACCATGGATTTATATAGAGGCAATATGATATTTTCTGTCTTATTATCTATCCCTTTCTTAATGATTCCCAACATTCTGTTCGCTTTTTTGACTGCCGCTGCACATTGAGTGGATGTTTTCAGAGAACTATCCACACTGACTCCAAGATCTCTTGAGTGGTAACAGCTAATTTAGACCCCATCATTTTATATGGATAGTTGGGATTATGTTTTCCAATGTGCATTACTCTGCATTTTTCAACATTGAATTTTATATGCCATTTTCTTGCCATCACTGAGTTTTTTGAGGTCCCTTTGTAACTCTTTGCATTCTGCTTTAGATGTAACTATCTTGAGTAGTTATGTATAATCTGCAAATGTTGCCACCTCACTGTTTACTCTTTTTTTCAGATCATTTATGAATATGTTGAATAGGACTGGTCCCCGTACAGACCACGGGGAACACCACTATTTACCTCTCTCCATTCTGAAAACTGATAATTTATTCCTACCCTTTGTTTCCTATCTTTTAACTAGTTATCTATCCAAAGAGGACCTTCCCTCTTATCCCATGACAGCTTACTTTTCTTAAGAGCCTTTGGTGAGTGACCTTATCAAGGGCTTTCTGAAAATCTAAGTACACTCTATCCATTGGATCCCCCTTGTCCACATGTTTGTTGACCCCCTCAAAGAATTCCTGTAGATTGGTCAGTCATGATTTCCATTTACAAAAAAAATGTTGACTGTTCCCCAACAAATTATGTTCATCTATGTGTTTGATCATTCTGTTCTTTACTATAGTTTCAACTAGGGCTATTGATTAATTGCAGTTAACTCATGCGATTAACACAAAAAAATTAATCACGGTTTTAAAAATTAATTGTGATTAATCACAGTTTTAATCTCACTGTTAAAAAATAGAGTACCAATTGAAATTTATTAATTTTTTATTATTTTTTCCTACATTTTCAAATATATTGATTTCTAATCATGGCTGGCTCTCCCAGTTGCCCCGTTATTAATATCTTCTCTCTTAAACACACTCATGTAGACACTTCTCCTTCCAGTAAAAGTAATGAAAACATCTCATAAGCAGCACAACATCTGCATCCATTGGATTGCACTTAAGTACCTAGGACAGGACCATGCTCTACTCCCCCGTTCACCAATGTTCAGTTCAATGCTGAGCTTTGCTCACATTCTTGCATACTCTGCATGTTTCCCCATACTACATTAAAGCCTTTTTCATGGGCGCTGAGCAGACGCTGAGGCCCAGATCCTCAAAGGTGTTTAGCCACCTAATTCCCATTGAAAGTAGTGGGAGTTAGACATCTAAATATATTTGACCACCTGGGCTTCAGTGCTTTGGCTCTATGCATTTTTCAGCAGTACTCAGCAACCTGAAGGTTTGAGCCTTCATAAACTATGGGGCCTATTCTTATGCACACCAAATTACATTTACACACCCAGAGTGGTGTAAAGGGGCTAGGGTTGCCAAGCATCCAGTTTTTGACTGGAATGCCCAATCAAAAAGGGACCCTGGCAGCTCCGGTCGGCACTGCTGACCAGGTCATTAAAAGGCTGGGAGCAGCACAGCGGGGGCCTGTGACTAAGGCAGACTCCCTGCCTGACTTAGCTCCACACAGCTTCTGGAGGCGGCCACCAGGTCCCTGCGGCCCCTAGGTGCTGGGACAGCCAGAGACTGGGAGGCTCCATGCGCTACCCCTGCCCCGAGTGCAGGCTCTGCAGCTCCCATTGGCTGGGAAGCTGGTGGCCGCTTCCTCGGAGCTGCGATAAGCACCACCGGGACCTCGTATGCTCTCCTGTACTCCAACCCCCTGCCCCAGCCCAGAGTCCTCTCTCGCACCCCAATCCCTCCTCTCTGGCCCCACCCCCAAGCCCACACCCCAGCCAGAGCCCTCAGCCCCCAACACCCTAACCTCCTGGCCCAGCCCGGAGCCCCCTTCTGTACCTCAAATCCCTCAGCCAGAGCCCACCCCCTCTCCTGCACTCTGAATCCCTTGGTCCCAGTCCAGAGGCCACTCCCGCACCCCAACCCTTTGCCCCAGCTTGGTGAAAATGAGCGAGGGAGTGAGGGTGGGGAAAAGCGAGTGATGGAGGGAGGGGGGATGGAGTGAACAGGGGTGGGGCCTTGAAAAGGGGCGGGCCAGGGGTGTTCGGTTTTGTGTGATTGGAAAGTTGGCAACTCTAAAAGGGCCCATAATACAAATGAGCCTCAGGTCCCATTACTTATTCTGTTTAGTACAGCATTGAACATACTGACAGTGCTCAGTAAATCATAAACAACATCTGAGGACAAGGTGGCTCTCCAGCAGCTTGAGGATCTCTGGATTACTGCATTCTATATGACACAAGGGAGGACAATTTGGATGCACTGTTCATATGGACTATGACCTGGGGATGGGCTCAATTGTAGAGTTGGTCAGTCCTTTATGGCTGTGCAAGACAAGCAAGACTTTCCTGGATGCGAATGTCACCAACACTGTAATGTGAATGAAAGGCTAGGACCTTTCTTCAGCTAGGTGATTATGTGAGGTTGGGAAGGGCCATGTTATTGTGTATGCATGAACGTGTGGAATAATGTGAAGAAACAGAGTCTGGACAGAGAATTCAGGGAAACTCTGGGAGAGACAGCAGATATTAACTTGTCAGTGTTAATGCACATCTAAGCCACTAAAACCGGGCTGTTCTACCATATTAGCAACTGCTGCAATTACCTCTGCCTAAATGGCTTTTAATGTTTTTATATCACTGCATAATATATGAAGATAGCAATTTGCAAGCACAATTCCTTTCTAATTAAAAAAAAAGAATGTTCATGAGCACTGATTTTTCCAGTGACTTTAATGTTCCACATACAAGCTTTTAAATACCACGTGATTCACAAACATTTGCAAATGGTCTGTCATGTCTGTGATAAAATAAAAAAGGAAAAAACCTGAAGACATTTTAAAATGCATGTTTGTAAGTATTTCTGAAAACTACTAAATATGGAGGCCACAAACCCTTTTTATAAAAGAGTAATTAAAAGCTCCTTGGGTCACTGAAAACAACTCAAAATGGAGAGGAAAGGTTCAATTGTCTTGTGAAACAAAAACCTTTATAAATAAAAAGTAATTTTCTTACTAGCTCACTGACAGTAGTGACTCTAGATATAAACTCACGTAGGCCCAATCCTGCAGAGATTTACACATGTAAATAATTTTAAGGACATGCGCAGGCCCACTGAAGTCAGTAGGAGTCCTCATATACCTAAAGTTATGCACATGTGTAAGTCTTTGCAGAATTGGGGCCAGAATTATGTTTAAAGGAGCCTGACATCAGCCAGAAGGCCAAGGGGCTGGGAAGAAAAGTGACAAAGTGATGGAAATGTTTCTCTCTTTAAAGGTGGTGCAGAGAAAGAAGGAATATGGTTGTGAAAAGCCACGGCCCCATGAGCTGTAGGAAAATCTATCAGAGTTAATGGAGTTTACAGTTACCTGAATGATGTAGCACATAACACACACACAGGGTTTGCAAAGGTTTCTAAATACAATTACTCTTTACTTCAGATAGCAAGGAAGATATACGGACCCCAACAGAAGACATACAAACACCATATGCATTTTTCTGCCTCAGTTTCCTCTCTACTCTAGAGCAGTCTTTGGACTTAAATCAGAATCCTCTGGTGTGTCCTGGATCCCTCTCCTGCAGCTCATGGCTTCTCCTCTGGATCTTGGAAAGACTCTCACACCCACACCCCTTCACCCACCTGCAGTCAGTGCCTTTCCACATGCTCCCAAACAGCCAGTGAGAGACCCTGTCTTTTATAATCTCCAGTCCCCTTTGTCAGATGATGCCCTCATCAGTCTCATAGATCAAAGTCTCTCACCATTGCTTAGTTACCTCCCCACTGGCGTTCAGGCTGAAAAATTGGTATGTCCTGAACAGCTACCATCTCTTTGTTCCAGGGTGCCGCACTTGAATGGACGATCATCAGAATTTAACCACTATGTACTGTTAGTCTTGCTCCAGATACAAGAATTTCTCCTTTGACCTCATGTGGATTTTAGTTCAATATAGAGGCAAAAGGCAACAGAAAAGGCAAACAAGCTCCACATCCACAATGCAGTTTGCCACCTGACACAGAAAATACCCAATATCAACCAGAATTCATGAATAGTACACAGACAGATTCCCCCAAATTGTCACAACCAGCAAGTAGTACAAGTAGCTAAGGACCGGCAGGAAGGAAATAAAGGGTGAGAGTTTACGAGATTAAGGGGGGGGGAAAAAACTTACTTCCTTTTTGATATCTGAAACAAAGCTAGGTCCAGATGAACCAATATGGATCCATGTAAGCAGAATCAAAGGTCATCAAATCATGTTTGACCTGTGTTGAAGACCATCCCCTCCTCCCCATGTGACACAAGAGTACAAAAGCTGGTTGAAACTTTTTGAACAAAAGATTCTTTGCTGAAAATTGGCTTTTTCAGATGCCAAAACACACACACACATACACACAAATAGGCGTCACCTATTTGTCACCTTCCCTTGCTGGAAAATACAGATATTTGAGAAGGAAACAGGTTCATATTTATATTTCTGTAGGCAAAGCCTAAGGCATGAGCCTCCTTGATTTTGAATCCCACCACCCCAAGACAGAGCAGCAACAGAGATGCTCCATGCCCTCCTTTTGATCTTAGAGCTGGAGACTAGCCCAGTCATAAGATTTTACTTTTTTCAGGAAGAGAGAAAAAGAGGATCTAGTAGCAGTAGCAGTGAAAAGGTTAATAGCAATTGCCCCACTGAAACCAAAATAATGCTTCAGAAAGTGCCTGAAAGATTTAGGATAGAAGTTCTCAAGCTGAGGTCCCTGGATCCCCACAGAGTTGATCAGTTATGTGGTTCTAACAGCTCTTTTTTCCAGATGCCATGTCAGAATTAAGAACATTTAATTCTTTCCTAATATTATTTTTCTGTGTAACCAATTGCTGTAGTCACCACAGGGATGTTCTGAGAAAGCTGGTTCATGTGATTACAAATGGGAGAGGAATTGGCTCATGAGACATTCTCTGGGTTAATGATGTTTTACACTATGATAAAGTCTCAAATTCCTTTCTTTGGAGAAAGTCAGCAAAACCACCTGTGACCACCAATTGCCCATAAGGCACTTACCCAACACTATAAAATTACACAATGGGGAAAAAAAATTCCTAATCTTATCTGGAGATCATGTTCCACACTGCAGGATTAATAAGGTTATGGTTCTGAATTATTTCCTATAGAAATACTTATTTTCAAGGGTTTAAAGCTTTGCAAAAATTGTGTCTAGTTTTTATTAATCTCCTGGGGGAGAAAGCTTAAGGACCATTGCATAGTGACTTACATCCATTTCACAATGACCAGCATTTCACCTACCTAAGAGTAGGCTCTATGTACACTCCTACACAGACAGGCAAGAATTGCACAGATCCATTGTGCACATGGTGGGGGGAAAAATCCACTGTAAGAAAAGTACAACAACCCTTCAGAATCTATTTTAAAAGTTGTGTGGGTTTCCTCTGATCTTCTTTCCCCTTCTCCCCTCCTCCCCCCTTCTTTTTCTCTTTAGCATGATTGAACCAGAAAGAGAAAAAAAACAAGGCAAAAATACAAAGGTGGCATTTCCACTGCCTGAAGCTTTTTTAACATACTGTGTACATGGTGCCTGCTTAAACAGAATCTGATAATGCCAAGCAATACATCAACATGGGTTGCACTGGAGGATTAATTGAAGGTTTATGCAGCAGAGTGCTAGTCTAACAAAAACCTGTTATGTTACCTCAGCTACTGATCCTGCAAGGTTTGAGCTCAGTGATTTACATTTTTCATACAATTTTAATGACAATGAGTATAAAGCTTTAGGGCATTGTTAGGCTGGGATAATTTATTTTAGGTTTCATGGCAGATTATTTGTATTTTTTTTTAAGAAAACCATAGAAATAAGACTATTTGAAGAATAAAAAAACAAATCAGCTTTGACGCCCTGTTCATCACATTCCCCACTCTCCGATCTCTATGCTTCCCCCCCCCCCATGCTGCAAAGAATGCTTTCCCCATCTGGATTATCAAAGCCATCACCCTCCCCCATTTTCAAGCCTCTCCTGCAGTCTTACTTCTCCATTGATGTCCATTGCAAGTACACACACACACACACACACACACACACACACACACACACACACACACACACACACACACACACACACACACACACACAGTTACTGCTGCCTCTCTTCTTTCCAGTAGATCCTCACTTTTCTCTTTCTATGAGACTGTAAGCTCTTCAGTGCAGGGATTCCCTAATTATTGTGTCTTGCACAGTGCTGAATACCTTGTCAGCAATGAACTCATCATAATCACTAGGTATTCCTTGAATGATATCTAGGAAACTGCTAGAACCATGCTACATGTCATATGTTTCTGTATTCACAGTTATTAGGGTTTGGCAATCTGTTTAGATACAAGCTGAACCAATCAAACCAAATTTTTGCTGCTGTGGTTGTTCTGTACATTTCTTGATTCCAGTTTTGACTGGAAGAACAGAAATACCAAGAGAAAGACTGTTCTCATAATACTTCTGGCCTTTGACAAACGTGAACTGTAGGATGTTAAATAAAAATGATCTTGTATGAAGAAATGAAGACCCAAAGCATACATCTCTGAATATAAATGCAAACATTTACCTGCTTTCTGGTTTTGTTTCATATGTGAAACTTGAATCTAATTTGTCAACTTTTGTGTGAATTTGGTTTGATGTGGAAACTATGCAAAACTTTTTTTTTGCAGTGTTTCAACCCCAAAATCATGCAAAACATAGTGCTTTTGCCTGGTTTGCAATGAAAAACAATACAAAACACTAGTTTTGTTCGAGTTTCATTTTAAGATTTTGGGTTTTTCTGAAACAAAAGCTCCAAGGTTATAAATCTACTTAAAATGAAAGTGAGAAGAGATTTGCACTTATCCATGTAAACTAGAGACTTGATTTTGCAAGGCAATGACTGTCTCCCAGAAGGTGCTCAGCACCCTCAACTCTTCCCGCTGGCTACAGTCTGCTTTCATTGCCTGATCAAAGCTTTGTTCCTGTTTGTCAAAAGCATCAGTGGGTCAGGAGTCAGCTACGCCACTGACCATATCTCCAGTCACAACTTGCTGCTAGATAGCTATGCTCCTCTGAGACGCTACAGTTTCCAGAGTCTTGAATGCAGCAGGTGACAGGCCGAAGTAAAGCATTCTTAGCTGAGGGGATTTGGCTGTGTAACAAGCTTTCAGAGGAGAACCAATTAATCCAGATTCTAACCTCCCCTTCCAGAGTAAGCTACAAGAACTTCCTCTTTGACAAAGCATTTCCACCATAGCATGTGTGACAAAGCCTACTTATGTGGGGGGCAGAAGCACCGAGAACTACTTGAATTCTAATCACATTGAATCTAATCAATCAGATTGAATAATCTTTGAAGCACTTAGTACAGCAATGGGTTCTGTAGAAAATCCAAAAATAGATTAACCCCAATGAGAGCTCAGGCCACTCAGTGACATTCAGAAGATCCTTGGAAGATCAGCGCAAGCCATGAGAGATACTGAGCATCTGCAACTCCCCTTGGCTTCAGAGGGAGTTGCAGGTGCACAGCACTTCATAGGATACGGCCCTTAGTAGACAGAACGTCACACACTTCTGCTCCTGCAAATTATCCGAATGAAACCGTGGGCCAGCTCTTTAGAGGATGTAAGTCAACATAGCTCTATTGACCGGAGCTGACGCCAGTCACCCTCACTCTGCCTGCCGATAATGAGTGTGCATGTGGGGGGGGGGGAGGGGCAGAGTGAAGGCAGCTGGCTTCCACAGTGTTACTGAGCATACTCAGTCCAAGCCAAGCAGCAAATCTGCGGGGGGTGAGGGGAGGAGGAAGGGGACACATGACTCTGCATGCTGCCCCCACATGTCATCTCTGCTATTGACTCTGCTATTGGTTGCAGCAATTTACATCAGCTAGATCTATATCTCCAAATCTGTCCCTAATAATTATCACTGCTAGAAAGAACATAATACGACATTGTTCAGACTTTTTATATGAAGCATATGCCATTCTATTAAAAGAAATAATAGAAAGGATCAAACAAAAACTAAGCTGAACCCTTCTAATCAGGTAGCTACTTTACAGAAAAATGGAATGCAAGTGCCTGCCAGGCAGGGTATTGTATAAATCAAATATAGTGGGGATTTCCTAACCACTTGTTGTATCATAGATGTAGTTTCCTTGATATGTAACAGTAGTTCATGGAAAAGGCCTGCCTCTCAGGCCTAATGGCAAGTGGCAGATGTGACTGAGAATCTTCTAATGAAGTCTGTGTGCATGAATGCCATCTTCCCAGATGTGCTGTATTAGAAATGATGGAACTACGAATGGAAAGCTCAATTCTATGTACTTTGCAGCTTCACGTTCAATACTGAGAGAGAAAGATTAACTACTTGGATTTCTAGTAATTTGAAAAGGTTTCCTACCAAATTGCCATGAAATCAGTAAGGGCCAGATCCCACTTCCTTTAAAGTCAACGGCAACTTTATTATTGACTTCAGCAGGAGCAAGATCAGTTGTCCCTAAGTCAACATGATCCTTGGGTGATCAAAACCTGGTTTAGAAATGTCATGGACTGGATAAATGTGAGTAGAATGTGGGTGGAGTGGAGTGGGGTGGGGTGGGGTGGGGGGTTGTGTTGACTACTAGCACATGGCAGGATTAGTATTGCTCACTAGTTCTTACTAACTTGAACAAAGGAAATGAAAGAGACTGATGACATTATGAAACAATTCAGGGAAGGAAGGGAGTGATGAAAGTAGAAAGGAAGGGAACAATAAATATAATGAGGAGAGCGATAAAATTCAGAAAATTCTGGTCAGACTAATAGAATTGTTATTGTAGATAAGAGGTTCAGGCAAATTAAATGCGGAAAAATAATGAATAGGAACAGAATATGAAATTAGAAAATACCCAAGGTCTAGGATAGGCTTAAAGAGAGGCATTAAGGCAAGTGCTTCTCAGTTACACCAGTGTAAATCTGAAGTAACTACAATGGGATAGTCAGATTTTCCACCAGCGTAAACGATGAGCAGAATCTGACCCATTAAATATAACTGAAAGGAAATTATTCCAACACTGTGCAGTTAAAATCAGATTGGAATGCTTCACATGTATCTGGTTCTCCAAATTACAAAAAGAAAAAAATATGTTATAGGTATGGAGAAGATAGAACAGAAGCAAGCACAATGAAGCCCGCATTTGAGAATATTGCCTATTCAAAAAGGTGGGGGGGAAGGACGGAAACAGATAGGTATTGTTGGGAACAGAGTGGGGAAGGAGCACCACTAAAAGTGCACATGATTTTGTTTTGTATTTTCAGATTTGTAATGATTTAAAACTAAGATAAATAATTATGTTACCACACAATATTCTTAATACAAGATGGGTACATTAAATACAGCCAGGGTCAAATTAAGGCTCCTACAAGGGGTGGGGAATCACATTGGTAAGGGGTAGCCCCTGAGCAGGGGCCTTTGGAGACATTTGCATTCATATAAACCAGGAACAAAATGCCCTTAAGGGCACTGCAAGGAAGCATACTCTCTAGCAGGCTCTGGGATGCACATCAGACTGGTGTATTCTGTGCTCCCCTTACAATCGGTGCACATTACCTAGGACCGTGACGATGACCCAGCCCAACTTAGACACATCCACTCTGGTTGGTGTGTTTTACTGACGGTCTTGTTGGCTTCGCCTCCCTTCCTGCATGGCAGACCCGGAACACAAGCAGACGAACCGTGGCAGCACTCTGTAGGAGGATGTGTGCAGGGGGCGGGGGAGAGAGGCAGGGTTCTAAAGATTGGTCTCCAAAACCTATATGACAGAGGCTATGACTTGGCATTAAGACGAATAGTACATAGAGCTGGTAGGGACCAGGTCCAGAAGAGCTCCGTGTAAGCTTGAAAGCTCATCTCTCCCACCAACAGAAGTGAATAGATATTACCTCACCCACATGGTCTCTAACATCCTGGGACTGACACGGCTACAACAACACTGCATAGCTCTGGAGAGATTTTTGTAAGGAAAACTAGGACAAAAGATTTAGTGAACTTAAAAAAAAACATCAGGATGGCTACCTGTGAGACGACAATTTTTCTGCTGTCATTTGCTCTTGTACTGAAACTCTACAAGACACCAGTGGAGACATATTGGGCATGTCCACATGGCATTTTGGAGCCCACAGGAATGAGTGTTCCAGCCTGGGTCAACAGACTTGGGTTAGTGGGGCTCACACTAGTGCTCCATAAATAGCTCTGTAAACCGTGCTTTGACAGTGCGGCTCACGATGGAGCACAGGCTCTGAAGCCTGGGGAGGGAGTGGCCTGTTAGGTTATTCAAAGAAATTACTAGTTCTTACACCAGCTATGTTAGCAGAGTTCATACAGTGCACTGCCCTCATGTACAGTAAATTGAAACGTTGCAAGAGTAGAATATTGAGCTGTTGGAAACTGTGCAAGGCAATTTTGTGCAAAACTGGTATTTGGGGCTCCATGCCTTCTTCTCATTGCAGCGGGTTTTGTTAAATAAAAGTTCCAATGAATTTGGCTTGGCAAGATTTATTTTTTAAAACACTTTAAACTCATTAAATTGTATGAATATTTGAAAGGTCAGATGCACAAAGGGAGAGTTTACTGCTACAGTACAAAGTGAGAAAGCTGAAAAATATCGTCAATAATGAACACCTCTGAAAGCCCTCTAACCACACTGCATTTGAACTGTGTGTTTTACTGAATGTATAGCTAGGTAAAGGGGCACACAGCATGCATTAAAACTAATTTATTGGGGGAAAGCTGTAAGGAACGATTCACATAACCAGACTAAAATGTACCAGCAGCAAGCACAAAATGAAATAAGAAAGGGAGTTATAGTACTATATAATCATTGTTGTCCTCTTTTTACCAGAGCTTTCTATTTATGGCTTTTAACATCTTATAAAGTCAAAAATAAAAGGCAGATAGACCCAGAATATGAGAATTAGCTATTCAGCATTTACTTTCAAATAACCAACTAATACAAAAACATTTAAACAGATAAATTGCAAACAGGAAAAGGTGCTAAATCTGTCTCTGCTCCCTCTCAGGGCTATGCTCACTACTGCTTCTCTGATATTTTGATTCTGACACCCACACAGACAAACATAGCGGCAACCAGTCCATGTCCCAGCCCCTGTGTGTGCAATCAACCTTCAGGGAAATCCTTCTCATTATCCCTAGATTAGTTCCTGCTCCTCTAGCCCAGGGCCTTGGGCAGTGGCTTCTACAGTTTCAGCTATCTTACGCCATAAGAGAGCTAAATTGCTTCAGTGCAAAGATGTTTTGTATAGACAAAAATGAACAGCCTAACTCATATGCAGTTAAGGTAGCCATGCTTCTAGTAGGTTACAAAATCACTGTTAAAAGCTGTAGTGAAAACAGGGCCTCCACCAGCCACATTTCTGTTTCATAAAACTAGTTTTTCCAAAACCTCCAAATAAAAAACAGTTCTGTCCTCCAACGCATAGTGTGTGGATCCTACAGTGTGTGTCTCTCTCTCCTCAGAACCACTGCTCTGTTTCTTTCTTCTCTGACAGTGATGCTTCTATCTCTTCCCCCCCGCCCCCGACACTTCTTCCCCTTGTAGGAAAAAAGGTTTAATATTTCTGAAGCAGAACTTCTAACAGCAAGTGGCTGTTTCCTGCTCTCTTCACTGCAGGAGATTTGGGCAGAGGACTCTTCATTTCTAACATTTGTTTGTTCACATTATTTCTCTCTTAATTTGATGCTAAGGGGGCAGGGGAAAGGTAGTTTTGTTTATCATTCTTGATCTGCTACCTAACAAGGTCCTTCAACAATGGTTTCTTATAGTGTGGGTATACATTACAGAGACAAGATTAGAACATACCAGGGGTGCAATAAGAGTAATATTACTCTTCTTTAGGCTATCATAATCTAGGAAGAGAATAGGAGTTTTTAAAATAGTTTTCCAGCAATAACCAATAAAATGACCAGTAACACTGGAGGATACATGGCGTAGTTGAAAGTTATATCCACCCTCTCAAACAGCATATACTGATCATCCACCACAAGTGATACCCATCATCTATTGAAATCACGGCTGATGCACTAGGGCCCAGCTTCACAAAGATATTTAGGCAGCTAAGTGCCTTTGTGAACCTGGGCCTTACAGTACAGTGACTATGGGATTTATTTGTTTAAATATCATCTATATATGGGAATGACTTTTAACGGTGTTTGAAGTATAGGGAATAAATGCTCTGAGGAGGCCATCTCCGCTGGGAAGGCATCCTCTCCCAGGATTATGTTTTGAAATGCTATTTAGTTCAGCTGGAAACATTCCAAAAGCTCCCTGACCCAAGAAAGTGCACTGTTCAGAAGTATCTTTATTAGCCAAGGATAAACATAATCAGGGATGGGTTAGCAGTTGACATAGAAGGCAATGAACCTCATCAAAGGAAATTCCCACCAGGCCCACACTCACTTTCAATTAAAAAACTAACTGCTTCTCTAGGCAGAGAGAGTTTTTATCCCCCCCCTACACATTTAGTGCTAATGCAACATTAGAAACCTTGCTGCTGTATCATTCTTTATTAAAAGAATAAAAAGGACTGCTCTGTTTTATTCCTAAACTCACTTGTGATCCCGCTGGGAGGAACTACATCTCCGCGTACAGGAGGTATGCGTCAGCCAGTGACCGGACTGGAATGTTTCTGACTAAGCAGGTGGCAAAGAGAGCAAACCAGAGACGATTTTATAACCTAAAAGGTTTTTATTAGGTATTCAAGGTGATGGAGTGTCCCTACATAACTTCCAATGTGTCTTTGAAGAACTGATTCTGCTTTTCCGGACCAAGAAATGTTCTCAGAATTATCCCACGGAAGGCCCCAAAGTGCTTGATCATTATTATGAATGGATTGAATATCTGATTGACTGTTACTCGCCAACTGTGATAGGGGGCTCAGCGGGCCAGGTTGCCTAGTAGTTAGTACACCTGACCTCCAATGCCTTGTCTCTGTATCAGGGCAGGGGCAGACAGTTGTAATGCCTGGTTACTGACCCCAGGCTGGGAGTGTTTGGGCCTCCCCTTTGCATCATCTGGGCCTTTGCCCTTAAGTGGGGCACGATAGGGGGACCCTGTCCACCAGGTCCCAGCCCAGAGGCCTGTGGGAAGTAATGTCATCAGGTTCCTCCCCACAGAGAGTCTAAAGGCATGTCTACACAACAATTAAAAACCCACAGGCTGGCCAATGCCAGCAGGCTCGGGCTCAGGCTAAGTGGCTGTTTCATTGCCATGTAGACATTTGGGCTCAGGCTGGAGTCTGGGCTCTAGGACTCTGTGAGGTGGGAGGGTCCCAGAGCTCAGGCTGCAGCCTGAGCCAGAACATCCACACCACAATTAAACAGCCATGCAGCCCAAGCCCCATGAGCCTGAGTCAGCTGGCATGGGTCAGCTGCAGGTGTCTAATTGCAATGTAGACATACCCTAAGTCTACCACCCGAGGCCACTTTTCCTAGCCTATGTGCTCCTTCAGTTTGAGGCATGCCCTCTAAAGTCCAAACAGTCAATAGTTTAACAAATGAAGCCCTGCAAGACCTGCTAGCTCTCAAAACGGGGTGACAGATGAAGAAGGCACTGCTGAGGGCTTTGCCCACTCTGTGGTCCCCTTTCAGGCTCCACCTTCTAACTGGCTTCCTGGAGAAGGATTCTTCTCACCTGCAGCCACCACCCCTCGCCTGGGCTTCTGAGCAACTTTTAACCTGCTCCTCCAGCTGGAAGATGGCTAGCAGGCCTGTAAGGGTGGGGACATCTGGGCCCAGTATTGCCTTTTAACCCCTTTTGGGCCCAGTGTGGGGTTTGTATACCACATCGCACCATTTGTCTATATTCCTATTTATAGGCCGCTCCCATTTTAGAAGGCTGTAGAAATCTTGGGTGGCCAGCTTATCTGTAAATACAACATAATCTTTAGCACCGATAACTGCACAGACTACTGAGCATTTAAAGCAAATGTTATTCTAATTAACCGTATTTGCAAATAACCAAGGCTCTCTCGGCTTATGACTTCCCCCAAGCACTGACTCAAGAGCACAGCAGCATAATACAGTGTATGCATAATGCCAGCATGCATTTGATAAAAGAAACATGATAGTCTTTAAAGAACAGTGTGGTGGCTGTAGCCACATGATGTATGGACCATAAGTAAAAGGAGAGGGTCTGTCTGTTTTCTATGTACTGAACCTTCAAAAGGAGGACAGCATCAGAATGCTCCAGAATGCAAAGGAAAGCTGCCATTTTTTGCCTCAGTTCAGATGCAGGACATTACAGGGAGCCAGCTGTTTTCTCCCTCTCTCTCCCTTACAACTTTTTGGGGTTAAAACCTCAGATTCTCCCCTTAGCTCCCTGGGGAGATAATCTGCCTTTGTTTTCAGTGACAGGTTATGTCGATATAATTTATATCACTCAGAGTTTGAATAAGCCTCGCTCCAGAGCGACGTAAGTTACACTGACCTAAGTGCTGGTATGGACAGTGCTATGTCAGCAGGAGAGCTTCATCAGTGCGGCTGCACTGCTGTAGCACTTCTAGTGTAGAGCAGAATATCTGATATGCATTGGGGGAGCCTGGCAGCTTCTTTATTTGTAGCACACCAACAGTTTAAAAAGTGATATTTTTCATCCCAATTTCCACCCTGGTAGTGATGTGGATGCTGGATCTTGTTCTGTTTTGTCTTAAAACCTGAATATTGTCCTTCCAAAATATGAAGGGTTGCTGCCAGACTGATCCTCTGTGACCAATACATGAATTGATTCACCTTCTTCACTCACTGAGACACCCTTTTTTGTCAAATTTGACATTTTACCCCTATGGGCAGAAATGCAGTAACAGTCAGATTTTCTCGATAAAATAAGATGACACTGAAAAAGCCAGGCACCAAACAATGTTATTGCCTATCAATTGCCATTAGCTAAGGAGAGAAAGAGGGAGAAAAAGATCAGATGAAATACCCTTTCCCACCCCTCACCACCCCTTTAATGTAGCACTGCAGGGGCACTCTGGAAAAAAGCAATCTGATTCAAAGCTGCACTTTATATCACCAGCTAGTGGGAAAATCTGATTTATTTAATGTATCATTATTTTGACAAAGGTCAATCCAAGACTGACTGTGTGTTGCTTCCAGGCTGTTTAGAAGTGAGATTTTTCAACGTGTTACTATTTGGTGAGAGTCTGACTGAAGAGTCTTGCAAGGAAGGGACAGGTTTTCTTTTGTGTTCCCTTTATTGTGTTTCTCCTTTCTTCTTACTACTCCAGGTTTTCCTTTAAGACTTCATTTTTATTTCTGTGTTGGTTTCCTTTGATATTTCGCCACTTGAGCAATCCTGGTTTCTCAATAGCTCTTAGCATCTAATAAAATATCCCTTTCACAGTCACTCAGAGAATCCACATTTTAAACATGAACAATTACAAAAGGTTATAGTACATGCCATACAGAATGCTGAGGGGCCACTAATTGGATGCATCAAATAATCTGACCAGATGGGGTTGGACGGGCTGGGTTTAGTTTGGTGGTTCACACCATACAGTTCAGGGCCCACTTCCTAAAAAAGTGTAATCCTGCAGTTGGGATACAAATGAGCAGCTCCCAGGACCCCATGATGACACCCACATTTCTAGGAGCAGAATCTGGGCCCTTTAAAATAAGTAAGAATATAAAAATAGACTCCTGGTAAGTGTGACCTATAGTTCTGAAATGATGCACATAGTCTCCAATGAGATCATTACTATATCAGAATAAAGGCCCAGTTACGTAACCCTTATTTGCACTGGTGAGCACTTACTCAACAAAATAGTCCCATTGCCTATGTGCTCCCTTCCAATACCTGTACCACAACTCAACAACATAGGGAATGACTGAGCACCTGTGGGAAAATCCAGATGTCACCCCTCAGAAAAATTAAACATTCCTGGCTGGCAGCAAATAAGTATTACATCACCTTCAGAGGCCTTCATTCAGGACTGGGGTACTAGTTATGTTAGAACATAGGAACATAAGAACGACCATAGTGAGTCAGACCAAAGGTCCATCTAACCCAGTATCCTGTCTTCCGATAGTGGCCAATGGCAGGTGCCCCAGAGGGAATGAATAGAACAGGTAATCATCAAGTGATCCATCCCCTGTCGCCCATTCCTAGTTTCTGGCAAACAAGACTATGGACACCATCCCTGCCCATCCTGGCTAATAGCCATTGATGGACCTATCCTCAGGAACTTATCTAATTCTTTTTTTAACCCTGTTAGAGTCCTGACCTTCACAACATCCTCTGGCAAAGATTTCCACAGGTTGACTGTGCATTGTGTGCAGAAATACTTCCTTTTTGTTTTAAACCTGCTGCCTATTAATTTCATTCAGTGACCCCTAGTTCTTGTGTTATGAGAAGGAGTAAATAATGCTTCCTTATTCACTTTCTCCCTACCAGACATGATTTTATAGACTTCTACCATATCCCCCCTTAGTCATCTCTTTTCCATGCTGAAAAGTCCCAGTCTTATTAATCTCTCCTCATATGGAAGCTGTTCCATACCCCTAATCATTTTGTTGCCCTTTTCTGTACCAATATACCTTTTTTTTTAGATGGGGCAACCACATCTGCACACAGTATTCAACATATGAGTATGCCATGGATTTACATAAGGCAATATGATATTTTATGTCTTATTATCCATTGTTTTCCTAATGATTCCCAACATTCTGTTACTTTTTTTGACTGCTGCTGCACATTAAGTGGATGTTTTCAGAGAACTATTCACAATGACTCCAAGATCTCTTTCTTGAGTGGTAACAGCTAATGTAGACTCCATCCTGTTATATGTATAGTTGGGATAATGTTTCCCAGTGTGCATTACTTTGCACTTATCAACACTGAATTTCATCTGCCATTTTGTTGCCCAGTCACTCAGTTTTGAGAGATCCTTTTGTAGCTTTTTGCAGTCTTCCTAGAACTTAACTATCTTGAGTAGTTTTGCATTATCTGCAAATTTTGCCACCTCACTGTTTACTCCTTTTTCCAGAAGCAGCAAATAATCCTGTGGCACCTTATAGACTAACAGACGTTTTGCAGCATGAGCTTTCATGGGTGAATACCCACTTACTCCTTTTTCCAGATAATTTATGAATATGTTTAATAGGACTGGTCCCAGTACAGACCCCTGAAGGACATCAATATTTACCTCTCTCCATTCTGAAAACTGATCATTTATTCCTACCTTTTGTTTCCTATCTTTTAACCAGTAAGTGATCCATGAGAGCACCTTCCCCCTTATCAGGCCCTGCCGTTCATAAAGCCAGCCCTGCTCTTATCCCATGACAGCTTACCTTGCTTAAGAGCCTTTGGTGAGGGACCTTGTCAAAGGTTTTCTGAAAATCTAAGTATTCTCTATCCACTGGATCCCCCTTGTTCACATGCTTGTTGACCCCCCTCAAAGAATTCTAGTAGATTGGTGAGTCATGATTTCCCTTTACAAAAACCATATTGACTCTTCCCCAACAAATCACGTTCATCTATGTGTTTGACAAGTCTGTTCTTTACTACAGTTTCTACCAGTTTTCCTGGTATGAACTTAGGCTTACCAGCCTGTAATTGCCGGAATGACCTGTGGAGCCTTTTAAAAAAATTGGCATCACATTAGTTATCCTCCAGTAAATCTAAAGCATTAAAGTAAAAAATGGTTACAAGATAAATAAAGATAAAATATTTCCTAATACTAAAACTTAAACTAGAGTTGGTTCAAGATGAAACCCTGTACCATGTAGCCAGGAACATTGCTGACCAAATTCTCAGGCAAGGAGATGCTCCCAAAGTCCGTAGGCTGTTTCTTTTGTCTTCATAGGTGAAAGAGAGAGAGATGGATAGGGAGAGATATGTTGGGGTGCCTTTGCTCCTCACTTTTATAGTCCAGTCCCCCTTTGAAATGCATTTTCCTGAGGGTGACCCCTAGATAAAGTTCATTCCCACTGTGGGGATGGAGACAAGGAGTCTCGTTGTGAAAAAGATTCCATGTTAAAATGCAGATCAATTTGTTCCTGCCACCCGTTCCTTGCCAAAGAATGGTGACTTGACAGGTGATTGGCCATCAATTTTGATGACACCGGGCTAGGGGCATCAACTTGCTCTTTGTCTTTGAGAAATTGTTTTACCCAGACTAGTCTGGTAAAGATATTTCAGACATAATATCAGCTTATTTTTATAACTTTACATATAACGTTGCTACATATATGTCACCACAATATCAATCAGAGAATTATTGGTTTTCAAACAATCCATCACAAAGCATATTTTGTACAAAGATTATTACAATAGTTTGCAGGGTGTGAATACAGGGTGCATATTTGATCAGACCTCACCCACCTTGTGTCTCTCTACTATCCTAGGATCAACACAGCTACCACAACACTGCATAAAACAAAGGCAATCAACAAAACCAAGGTCTAAGGATGCAGATACAACTGCAGTATTTTTCATACTCTGTACAACACTCAAGAGTACAGGTTTATCTGAGCAAATTTATACCAGAGTAGTTCCATAATCACTCCACACTTATCAAGAATTAATTCACTTCCAGCATGGTTGAGAAACCACTGTGTTTCAAGGTTTTCAATAGGTTTCATAACACAAGCCAGAAGTCAAAACATTCACACAGCTGCTACAATATTTTAAATTTAAAAAACGAAGCTGTACAAGTGTGTGATTTCTTAATATACTATATGAGGCAACTTGTCCCAAGTGCTGGACAGCAGGCCTGATTCCCTATCATCACCATAATCAAACACTCACTCTATTTGAGGACGATTGGGCCAGCCAGAGTGGCCATGGTTGAGACCCTATTATGCATAGCAAAGCTTAACATGATCTATAATTAGAGCTGATTGGGGAATGAATCATACACACTCTTCCCCCATACATTTTTTTGGCAAAAACAATTTTTCTTGTTTTTGTTTTAAAAATTTAAATTTTACAGGTTTTCATCAATAAACTGACAACCTAATTTTTTTTCTATGAATACAGTTTTCACCTCCATCTTCTTTCACTTCATTTGGTTATCTCCTCTGTTTTTCATTGTTTGTGTGAAACTTTCTATTCACTGAAGTCAAATTTCCATCAAAGTCATTGCTATCCATAACCTATTTACATCTACCAGTGTCTAAACTGATGCCACCACAATTACCATTACCGTAACTAGCCACTTATCTCCAAGCAATACAGTTCAACTTACCTGAGCAACATTAGCTCATCAGCATTCCTTTTGCTGAATTAGGGTAAAAAATGACACTAGAAAGAAGCTCACTATCTCAGAGTCATCACCATTGTAAATACTGATATTGCAGCCTCAACTGGAAATCCCACTACATGTATTGCCACTATCACACAGTGTGTTTGTCAGTTCTAGTCCACACAAAAGATTAGACACATGGTTTATTGCTCCTCCCCTCAGTAATTCTATTCTGATGCAGATATTCTTATTATAATCAGGGCACTCTTCTTCCACCTCCCATGATGGTGATGTTATAAACCCAATGGCCCTCATGGAAATAGGGAGAATATAATTTAAAGTCAGAGGTCATGACAGCTTTCAAGTTCTGCACTTCCTCTGTGTGAGAGAGAGTTGAATTTCCTCAATAAAAAGTGGAAAGAGAGAGAACAATCCAAACACAGTGGATTTTTTTTGTACTACCCTCCAACAAGATTCTGAGAATGTAAGAAAAAATTATGTACAGCAGTGGTTCTCAACCTTTCCAGACTACTGTACCCCTTTCAGGAGTGTGATTTGTCTTGCGTACCCCAAGTGTCCCCTCACTTAAAAACGACTTGCTTACAAAATCAGACCTAAAAATACGAAAGTGTCAGCACACATTATTACTGGAAAATTACAGACTTTCTCATTTTTACCATATAATTATAAAATCAATCAACTGGAATATAAATATTGTACTTACATTTCAGTGTGATACTTGAACCTGTTTTTCACTTGTGAGCCTTGTCTAAAGCCTGAGACTCACTGAAGCATGTAAGTTAGTTTTGCTGGGCCCCGTGTGGCAAGAGGCCCTGGGCAATTGCCCTGCTTGCCACCCCCTAATGCTGGCCCTGCACTTGCAACCTCCCCACCCCCAAACCTGTCCCTCAATTCCCCAATTCAGGGTGGTCAAAACCCTGAGGCTGAGAAACATTGATCTAGATGAGTTGTACCCCCTGGAAGACTTCTGTGTACCCCCAGGGGTATGCGTACTCCGGGCTGAGAACCACTGATGTACAGTACAAACACAAAGCAACTGTGGAGCAGGACAATCCCTATAGAATCCAGCCGACATGTTCTTTTGCTTCGTCTTCTGTCAGTTTATGCCAGTATTAAACTCTGATTTCAGCCAGATGGTGCGATTGCTACCTCAGCATTATTTCTGTGTGTTTAAATCCATCCTGCTGTAGAGCCCACCCTGGCTGAGGTGAGAGATTGATGCTGACACAGGCGGGGAAAAGCATCAGGCTATTAAGGACATAAGAAATCCTGACTGGCAGTAAGTGTGCTAATGAGACACTTGTTGCATGAACATGATGCTAATATTGAAACAAGTGATCCTGAGATACAAGAGATCTCCCAGGTCTGTGCAGCAGCTGCCCAAGCAGTTTGCACCTCCATCTTCTTCTGTTTCATTCTGTTATCTGCTCTGTTTTCAATTGTTTATCATTAAAACTACACACCCACCCCTCCCAAATGTGAAATCATGCATGGCCATAGTCAGGATTGGGCACGGGGGAAAGTGGGGACTGATAAGGTTCCCACAGAACACTTCTGCACACTGAGCTGACTGCAGAGGGAGAGGAAGAACCATTTGCCTCCTGTATCGCTGTTTCACATATGCAGCAGAGCTGGCGGATCCTAGCAATTTACAAATAACTGGATGAGGAGAGAAGGGGTGGAAAAGCAGGTATAGGCCTGAGACGAACTCTACACCTGTTATTCCTACTGAAGTAGATTGGATGTCTGGGTGTTCTGCATCTGTCGGGACTAGAATCAAACTGAGGCATCAGTTCTCTTCCGCACAAAGGGTAGAAACCTTTCTAGGTAGGGAAACTCAATTCTAGTCCATTTCTATTGGCCCTCTGTCAGGGCCAGATTGAGGAATAGGCATTATAGGCCCATGCCTCGGGCCCCAGTTCCCAGTGGCACAGGATGAAGTCAAAAACCCAGCTTCCATTTACAAAACATGTTTCTAGCCCCTAATGGATGCAAAGAAAAGCTTGCCTGAGCCTGGTGGAGATCTGTCTGAGTGTGCAGACAGCCTGAAACAATAGCTCCAAAAGATATGTATGGCCTCAATCATCATAGCTCTGAAACCTGCTGAAACGGAGGGAGCCATGGCAAGGTGTGGGGCCACAGAAGAGGTATGAGGTGTGCCTGAGGCCTGAATTCAGTCCTAGACTCAGTAGCCTTTCCTTGCGTAAAGTTTACTGCTGTTGATCTTGGTGAAAACTTAAAGTCACTAAGAAAAAGGAGGCAAATAAAGCCAAAAAAGGTTGGGGGCAGGACCAAAGAAAACCCAACAAATCACCTAAACAAAGATCTGTAACTTACCTGTGCATCGATGTCTACAAATTGCTCCTATCTTGCATTGGTTAGGCAGCTGGAGGGCTGTGACTTCAGCTTTTCTGTTGAAGCTTGTTTTATTGTTACTTCATCCTCCCACACTAACTCCACTCCGTTTTATCCACCCACTGCATCCTCTCTGACATGTAGATTATTCTCTCTTGATCAGGGACAGGCATATTTATGACTTGTCTGGAGTACACCTCGCAAAATGGGGCCCTGATTCTTGAGTGGGGATCTTAGGCACTACAGTAATAATAAAAGTAGAGATGGCCTTGAGCTGTAGAATTTGGATATACACTGGCATTTTCCCCGAGTTTGGACCCATCTGTAGAAAGAAAGAAAGAAAGAAAGAAAGAAAGAAAGAAAGAAAGAAAGAAAGAAAGAAAGAAAGAAAGAAAGAAAGGGGACCAATATAGAGAAAAAGATATGGGGGAGGACAAAAAGGCAAGAATGCAAACACACTATTATAACATTTCATTGTATTTAACTTTTTCTCTCTGCTAACCACAATGGGTTAGTTGGTTAGGGTAAGTGTCTTCACACACCCTTTTTTCCCCTCTTCCCAGAAGAGCATTCACTTCCCAGTAATATCACATGGGTAAGTGGGATGGTAGACTGAGCAAATTATTCCTGTTAAATCCTAAACTTAACAATCTATATTTATTTTATTTACAGGTTTTAACAGAAAAACAGTTGCAGCATGGAATAAGACGATCTGAAAAGTAAGCACAACATTTTCTTTACCACTAAACACACAATACTGTGAAACTGAACACTAAGAAAGAATGTCAAGAAAGAGTGAAGAATAACTGGTAATGGAATGCAACTGGAACACAGAAACGAGAGCCCAGCTAACAACTCTCAGTGACTTCCAGAGCCTCTTGCTCACTGCAGTTTCTTCAGCCTGCAGAGAATTTGGCCCAACTGTCTTCAAAGGTGATATACTGTACTAGCATCCCTCTGGTCGATATAGGCCCAATATCCTTTGTAAAGCACTTGGAGACCTACCAATGAGAAGTGCCATGTAAGAGTTAGGTATTATTCTTATTGCCAACCCCAAACTTTCAAAAATCATGAAACTGGCTACAAATGATTTTTTTAAAATAATAAATGTATTCTCTTTCTTTGCCTTTTAGTTTCTGAGTCATTAGGGCACACTCACTTCATGTTTTTAAGCTTTTCTCTGCAATCAGGAGGGCCAGAAACATGCTCACTCTTCATCTGAAATCTCAATATCACAAGACTCATGATAACATCATGAGAGCTGGCAATGTTGTAAAATGGGCTATTTATATTGCAGATTCCAACTACCTGTTCACCCAAGCAAGTACTTAATAGAATGGGAAGGGCAAAGTATCAGACAATTACATTTAAAACAGAATATTTAGAAAGGAGGGGAAGCTTCACAAGGAACTTGCTTATATTATAAATCCTTGAAAGAACAACAGCCTCTAATCAAGCAGAAAACCCATCAACATTCTAAGCAAATCTTTTGCCCTAAAGACATGTTGCCTCATGCTGTAGGAGCTTTATATGTAGAAGCACAAAGAAAAGTAGAACATTTGTTCTACTGCAAATTCCATTGCAGCAGAAACTGCAATGTGAACAGAGAAGGATGGTGATGGGGATTAAAGAAAGTAGTTTTCCCTCTTAACTGTCCATAATGTTCGGTGCTTAGCAAATCCAGTAAAACACCCAATTATCCAAAGGCCTTGAGGGACACCAGAAATTTTTGGATAATGGTGTATTGAGATAATCAAAGCAGCTAACTGAGCAGACTTTCTAGCCTGTGCTGAGGGTAAGGAAATCTGCTGAACCAGCTCTCTAGATTACAAATAGCCAGACAGACAGCTTTCCACAGGCTCTGTCACAGCAGGTCTTCCAGCACACAGAATAGGTTTTATTATCATTCACTACATGCAAGATAATAGTGCCTCCCTCCCAAACAAAGATCAGGGCTCTGCTGTGCGAGGTACTATATATAAACATGATACAGAAGAGTTCCTGTCCCAAAGAATTTATAATCCAAATAGACAAGACAGAGAAAGGAAATACTGTTGCCCCATTTTACAGAGCGGGATCTAAGGCACAGGGAAATTGAGGGACTTTCCTGAGGTCATACAAGAAGTCTGTGTCAGGACTGGCAACCGAACCCAGATCCATTGAACTGCATGGAAAGTTTTTTAAAGACACCATAATCGAGGCTCAACTTCAATGTATACCCCAAATTAAAAAACATAGTAAGAGAACCAAAGAAGTGCCACCGTGGCTAAACAAAGTAAAAGAAGCAGTGAGGAGTAAAAAGGCATCCTTTAAAAAGTGGATGTTAAATCCTAATGAGGAAAATAGAAAGGAGCATAAACTCTGACAAGTGAAGTGTAAAAATATTAGAAGCAAGGCCAAAAAAGAATTTGAAGAACAGCTAGCCAAAGACTCGAAAAATAATAGCAACATTTTTGTTAAGTACATCAGAAGCAGGAAGCCTAAACCACCATTGGGCCACTGGATGATCGAGATACTAAAGGATACAATAAGGCCATTATAAAGAAACTAAACAAATACAGTAGGGAACTAAATGCAGGTAAATCTCACCCTTAGAGATATTCCAATAAGCTTAGAAAGTGCTCCTGTCTCTAGCACCCAGATACGCAGTTCCCAAAGGGGTCCAAACCACAAATAAATCTGTTTTACTCTGTATAAAGCTTATACAGTGTAAACCCATAAATTGTTCGCCCTCTATAACACTGATAGAGAGATAGGCACAGCTGTTTGCTTCCCTAGGTATTAATTACTTGCTCCGGGTTAATTAATAAGTAAAAAGTGATTTTATTAAATAAAAAAAGTAGGATTTAAGCTGTTCCAAGTAATAACAGACAGAACAAAGTAAATTACCAAGCAAAATAAAACAAAACATGCAAGTCTAAGACTAATACAGTAGGGAACTAAATGCAGGCAAATCTCACCCGTAGAGATATTCCAATAAGCTTCTTTCACAGACTAGACGCCTTTCTAGTCTGGGCCCAATCCTTTCCCCTGGTACAGTCCTTGTTCCAGCTCAGGTTGTAGCTAGTGGATTTCTCATGACTGCAACCCCCTTTGTTCTGTTCCACTCTCTTATATACCGTTGGCACAAGGCGGGAAACTTTGTGTTTTTGGGTCCCCACCACTCCTTCTAAATGGAAAAGCACCAGGTTTAAGATGGATTCCAGTACCAGGTGACATGGTCACATGTCCTGTGAGACCCCAACCTTCATTCTTCCCGGCCTGACTCACAGGAAGGCTTGCAAGTAAACAGCGCCATCTACAGTTAATTGTCCTAGTTAATGGGAGCCATCAAGATTCTAAAACACCATTAATGGCCCATGCTTTTCATAACTATAATAGGGCCTCAGAGTTATATTTTATATTCCTAGTTTCAGATACAAGAATGATACATTCATATAAATAGGATGAATACACTCAGTAGATTATAAGCTTTGTACTGATACCTTACAAAAGACCTTTTGCATGAAGCATATTCCAGTTACATTATATTTACACTTATTAGCATATTTTTATAAAATCATATGGAGTGCAATGTCATAACAAGAACTAGGGGTCACCAAATGAAATTAATAGGCAGCAGGTTTAAAACAAACAAAAGGAAGTATTTCTTCACAGAACACACAGTCAACCTGTGGAACTCTTTGCCAGAGGATGTTGTGAAGGCCAAGACTATAACAAGGTTAAAAAAAGAACTAGATAAGATCATGGAGGATACGTCCATCAATGGCTATTAGCCAGGATGGGCAGGGATGCAAAACCATGCTCTGAAAGGTCCCTAGCCACTGTTTGCCAGAAGCTGGGAATGAGCAACGGGGGATGGATCATTTGATGATTACCTGTTCTGTTCATTCCCTCTGAAGCACCTGGCATTGGCCACTGTTGGAAGACAGGATACTGGGCTAGATGGACCATTGGGCTAACCCAGTATGGCTGTTCTTATGTAGCATAACTGACAGTTGGTAGGACATATCACCATCCTCACGAGCATGGTCTTCACAATTCAGCGGTATCCGAGTTGACTCCCTATTTCAAAGTAGCCTTTTAAGATCCTAACTTTTTGTATTACATTTACCACAATTCATTGCAGTTTCCTTGGAGGACCAGAGCACAGTCCACCTCAGAGCTCTCTCAATTCCCCTTTGCTGAGATGGATGACCAAGAAGCAGCCTGAAGCAATAAAACAGATACTATGTGAAATCTCGGCAGCCAAAGAAGAAATCCAGGCACCCAAACAGTTTAAAAAATAAATATAGAATCTGTAATGGAAAAAGCACCAATATTGGTAGGGGTAGGTCTATAATGCAATAAGGGGATGGGATGGCAGCTCAAGTAGCCAGATCCACACTAGCTTTAATCTAGTTAGCTTGGATACCAGAGCAGTGAAGCTGCAGCAGCATGGGCTTCAATGCAGGCTGTACACGTTCACCTGGAACAGCAGGCCAACGCTAAAGTTTGCACTGCAGCAGCTTTACAGCTCCAGTACTCAAGCTAACTACATTAAAGCTGGCTCAGGTATTGCTACATGAGCTGCCATCATACCCCATGATTGCAATATAGACAAGCCCTATGTAATATTACTAGGAAAACACAGATCCAGAATTAGATACTATTATCAAGCCCAGAAGACCTTTTCTAAGACCTCAGGACATTACAGCCTGGAAACTTAGCAAATCAGAGGAATAGAGATTAGAGTGCTGGATGGTACTGCAAGTTAAATTTGGGAGACAGTGGCAATCCAAGAAGTTTAGGAAGTAACAGCAATTTACTGTAGTGCCTTGTTTACTAACTTCTTTGAGCAGGGGCGGCTCCAGGCCCCACCAGGCCAAGCGCGTGCTTGGGGCGGCATGCCACGGGGGGCGCTCTGCCGGTCACCGGGAGGGCGGCAGGTGGCTCCGGTGGACCTCCCGCAGGCGTTCCTGTGGGAGGTCCACCAAGCCGCAGGACCAGCGGACCATCCGCAGGCACGCCTGCGGGAGGTCCACCGGAGCCGCCTGCCGCCCTCCCGGCAACCGGCAGAGCGCCCCCCATGGCATGCCGCCCTGCTTGGGGCGGCGAAATGTCTAGAGCCGCCCCTGTCTTTGAGACTCTTCTATATGAAATTTCAAAACTAAAGAATGTCCTCTGATACTTTGTGTGCCTTTCCACAGACATAAATAACTGGGAAGTTATTTTAAGACAGGGGTTCTCAAACTTCATTGCACCATGACCCCCTTCTGACAACAAATTTATTACATGACCCCGGGAGGGGTGGCAGAGCCAGAGCCCCACCACCCCGGTTGGAGGGGAAGGAGAGGGGACCACAGCCTAAGCACCTCTGCCGTGATGGAGGTGGAACTTGGGCTTCAGGTTCAGTCCTGGGTCCCAGCAAATATAATGCTGGCTCTGGCGACCCCATTAAAATGGGGTCGCAACCCACTTTGGAGTCCCACAATTTGAGAACCGCTGTTCTAGGATCATCACCCTTACTATCACGTCTTGGCAGCATAACCAGAACAGATTGGGTTCTCTTACATGGAAAAACAGAGGATTCATCGTGAATGTGGCTCAGATAGAGGGTGGCATATTATGACAACATGTAGCACATTATCCATTCCTTGCTGGCAGTCTCGATTCTTACTCAGAGCTTAGATATTTGTCACACAGAACTGCAACAAGATGTTGACATCCATGACAGATGGAAGCTTCGCCCATAGAGCAGTACCTCTTTGCAAACATAATTGGCCTGATGTATCTACACTGAAGTTTGTAAAAGTTCAGCGGCTCTTTGTAAGCTGCATTTCCTCACTGAAGTGTTTGGTGAAGTCATTGGAATAAGAAAAAAAAAAACACCCATTGTTACCCAAGGCCACTATTCCCACTGAAGTCAGTGGAGATTCACCAGAATAAAACTGGTATAACAGAGCAAGAACCACCCTCTTATTCTGCAGGGGAACTGTGGCATTTGGTACTATGAAATGAGCTGTGTCCTTCAGTCTTCCAATGCATCACTAATTCTTCACTGAGGTAGTAAAAATTACAATAAGCAATTGTCAATTTTTTTAAACACCAAAAAGATACCAAGAATTGTTCCGCAAAAAGAATAGGAGTACTTGTGGCACCTTAGAGACTAACAAATGTATTGTAGTATAAGCTTTCGTGGGCCACGAAAGCTTATGCTACAACAAATGTGTTAGTCTCTAAGGTGCCACAAGTACTCCTATTCTTTTTGCGGATACAGACTAACACGGCTACTCCTCTGAAATAATGGTTCCGTGAGTGACTGCATACTCTGCCAGAAGAATTCAATGTAGCATTGGAGAGCATAATCCCCCACTTCCCACATGAAAAACTTTCTACCGTTTAAAGCTCTACTGGAGCTTTAAATTTCAAAATGATACACCTCTTCCATACACTACTGCAGGCTCACAAGGAAATGACTCAGGAAAGTTTTGATGAGGATTCTCTGTAGGCTGTCAGCACATGCTAGAGTATTTTGAAAAGTGTATGTATGAGAACACAAATGAACCATGTGGTTGTGGGTGAGAGTATTATTCCTGGTGATTCCTCTAGCCTCTTCCAAAGTTATCCCTCATTTTCAAAGAGCAAGTGTCTTCAATAATAAATACTGTTGCCAAAATGAGTTTACCCCTCTTCTACTTTCAAGGGTATGTTCTTGCTGTCATACAGCTTGATGGATTTTAAAGTGGCTGCCCTTTAAAAAGAAAGAGAACAGAAACAAAAATCATGTTATTACCTCTAGTTTGGCTACCAGAGGATGTTTAGAGAGATTTTGCACCCTGATAATGAGAGAAATGTATATGATGGGAGGGAGGAAATGGATCTTCATGGGTCAAGAAATTACATGGAGTACTTTAATACCTGGCCTGAGCTGATGTGCACTGGAGACTGAAATGACCGATTAAGAAAATGGACCTCAACTGGTTTGTACAGTTAAATGGGTTTTATGTCCAGCCATCTTTGAAGATAATAACAGGAATTTCCACTGAGACTTCAGTTCTGTCCAGCTAGGTTATTTGCATGACTCTTTTTTAAATCACAAACCAGATAAGTACCGTTAACTGGTTGTTTTTAATGTATCTTGAAACACAAGTTGCATTTATCACAGTTCATATGGTAGGGAGCAGCAGAAAAATATTTTCATTTCACAAATTAGGCCCTCTCTCCTCAAAACAAATCCAATATTTGTAGACATTTTGACAGACTAATGAATAGGTAGATACATTTGCATAGCAGGACAAGTACTAGTTTCTAGATGAAAGATGTGATAAAACATTAAAGACAGACAAACATGTCATGTAGGTTCTGATTATACCATTTGACTGTCAAGAAAAATGGAAGTAGCTTGCCAACCACATGTTAAGCAGACAACCCACTGATCAGTAGGACTTTGAAAATTTCACCAGAGCCTGAATAATTTAAATTTTTTGGAGTTTGCCTGTGATAAATATGTCAAGATGTCTTTTGTTATTGTTACTAGGATTGTGCCTTTAAAATGATCATTGAAAGTTATCTAGGTGTTTTCAGGAAATATATTGGCCCTGGAGAGAGATGGGTGGACATTTTAATGTTAAAAAGCAGCAAGGAAGAATGTCAGATATATTATCTGTGTGATGATATTATTATGTAGGAGAAACTTGACCTTAATGCTTTTTGGTATTCAGTGGGCTTATTATTCCACCCTCTCATACACATTTGTACTGTCACCATCAACAAGGAAATTGGCATAATGAAAGCAGTAAGCCATCATTTAATTAAAAAATAAATCTATCAGCCAGTCGGTAGTAAATAAATAATGGAACATTTAAAAGTGTAGCATGATATTGTGGAAACTAAGGAATCAGTATGTTTAAAAGAGAGGTTAGTTAGAACAATTTTTTATTTTTAGAGATAAGATGACGTCTGTATGCCTAACAAAACACAACTAAGTGAAAACATAACTTAGTAAAGAGTGTTTATAATAGAGATGGCCTGGAGAGCTTAGCTGTGGATAAACAGAATTGTTCAGAAGCCTGCAGGGTTGGTAGGTTAGGTATTTTGCCCACTGCGATCCTGAAGGGTTTTGATTAACACCATAAATAGGAGTTTAAATCCTGGATGTTATTAAGTACTGCTCTACCAGCAGCTTGTCCTGGACAGAAATCATAGCATTAGAAAACAGGCTGGCCAGTTCTATGACAGGGAGAAAGAAGAAACACAAGGCATTTGTAGGGACCCAATTCAGCAATGCTTACTCATGATAAGCCGCACTTAATCATGCAAGAAGTTCCACTGAAGTCAGCAGGCCCACTTGCATGGAAAAGGTTGCAGAGCTGGATTTTTAGTATTGTGAAATACAGTAGATATCCTCCCTATCATCGCAGAAAGACTGCCTGAAAAGGATTGCAAGCTGAGTAATGGAGCCAACCCAGGAGGATGCAGAGCTAAGCTACCTTGAAGATGCACTGATGCAGCACTTCTCCTGGTCATTTTCTACTGGAGTGGGGCCTCTGACCCAAATTCAGCAAGATACTTAAGCACACACTGAATTTTAAGCATGTGATTAGTCCCAATAAGAATATTTTCCAACAAAAAAATGTCATCAGAAAATACTGATGGGTCCAAACCAAAACTGATCATGGGAAAGGGTCGGTTTTGACTAATCTCCCAATTTGAAACAATTGTCAAAAAAAGACATTTCCACATTTTTGAAACAAAAAGTTGTTCTTCCTGGTTCAAAATAAATTTTCATTTAAATTTTTAGTTGATATATATTAAAAGGTTTTTTAAAAGTATAAAGGTCAAAACCTAAACAAACTTTCAATTGACCCAATGTGAAATTTTTTACAAATTCGAGATTGAAAGGGAAAAAATTTTGAACTCTTAAAAACTCTTGCAGAATGGGAAAATGGTTTCCCACCCAGCTCTACTCCCAGTGCAGTCAGTAGGACTGTGTACTCAAATACTTGGCATGAGTTAAATACTTTGTTGAACCAGGGCTCTATGAAGCCTGAGGCAAACTTTACAGCTGACCTTAGGAAGCAGACTGCTCAGGGAAAGTGGGAGTGACAGCTGCAATTTTGGTTGCTGACGTGTGCAGTTTATCACTTCTGCAGGCACAGGTAGATGTATCTGGTCCAGTCTGTTTTCAGAGCAGGACAGCACTTTAATGCACTAGGACTGAAATCATACTTGTACTTCCCAGAGTAGAAAGTAATTTTATCTCAACAGCTAGATAGGGATCACACACATAACACACAGAAGCACAAGTAAAATAACATTGCAAGTACTTGCTATCAGTCATTAAGATTCATAGCACACAGACAGAATAACTTGACTTTAGTAAAGCTTTTGACTCTGGCTCGCATAACCTTCTCAAACAAACAAACTAGGGAAGTACCGCCTAGATGGAGCTATTATAAGGTGGGTGCATGACTGGTTGGAAAACCATTCCCAGAGAGTAATCATCAGTGGTTCACAGTCAAGCTGTGCATATCAAGTGGGGTCCCACAGGAATTGGTCCTGGGTTTGGTTCTGCTCAATATCTTCATAAATGATTTAGTCAGCGGTTCTCAACCTGTTTATGTGCGACCCACAATGTGTTACAGGGGCCGCAGGCTGAGAACCACGGCAGCCCCTCAACTCTCCCCACAATCCCCTGTGCCCAGTGCCCCCACCAAGAGCGGGCCCAGGAGCAGAGCCCTGGGCTGGGCAGCTGAGATCCAGACCCCAGCGTGGGACCGGGCAGCTGGAACCTGGATCCTGCAGCAGGGTCAGACCCCACCTCCACATGCAGGGCCAGATTGCCAGACACCCCTACCCCACCTGTGTGGGGCCAAGCAACCAGACCAAGGGACAGCCCCTGCACGCTGGGCCAGGTGGCCAGACTGCGGGACAGCCCTCCACCTTGGGCAGGGCCAGGCGGCCAGAGCCTGACCCTGGAACCCCGCTGCATGGGGCCAGGTGGCCAGACCTGGCCCCTGCAGCACGAGGCCAGGCAGCTGGAGCCCGCCACACAGGATTGGGCCCCCAACAGCTGGACCCCAGGACCCCACTGCACAGAGCTGGCTAGCTGGAACCCGGGGCTCCACCATGTGGGGCCAGGCAGACAGCAGCTGGACCTGGACCCCTCCAGGTGGGGTTGGGCAGCCAGACCCTGGGACCCCACCACAAGAGGCGGGTAGCCCACAGCTGGACCTGGACACCCCCACGTAGGGCTGGGCAACCAGACACAACCCCTGGAGCAGAACCCCACCTAAAACCTGGGGGTGCTGCAGCACTCCACCAGAACACTAGATCCCAGCACCTGCCACCTCCTCACTGCCCAGAACCCCCCGCCCCCATAAACCTACCCACAGACCCACTAACCAGCCCCTTGCTGGCAGGAGCGCTCCTGCAGGCTGCCTTACTCTCTCTCCCCTCTCAGCCAACCCTGCCCCCTGCCAGACCAGTGCAGCACATTTTGAATTTTTTTTAAGCACACAGCTGGGCCGCAGCTGTGTGCCAATTAGGCTGCAGGTTGAGAACTGCTGAGTTAGATAATAGCATAGAGAGAACATATATAAAGTTTGCAGACAGAACCAAGCTGGGAGGGGTTGCAAGTGCTTTGGAGGATAGGATTAAAATTCAGAATGATCTGGACAAACTGGAGAAATGGTCTGAAGTAAATTGGATGAAATTCAATAAAAGACAAATGCAGAGTACTCCACTTAGGAAAAAAAAACATCAGTTGCACACATACAAAATGGGCAATGACTGCCTAGGAAGGAGCACCGGGGGTTATAGTGGATCACAAGCTAAATATGAGTCAATAGTGTAACACTGCTAGGGAAAAAAAAGCAATTATAGGATATATTACTAGGAGTGTTGTAAGCAAGACATGAGAAGTAATTCTTCCACTCTACTCCACACTGATAAGGTAGAGTATTGTGTCCAGTTCTGGGAGATACATTTCAGGAAAGATGTGGACAAATAGGAAAAAGTCCAGAGAAGAGCAACAAAACTGTTAAAAGGTCTAGAAAACATGAATAATGAGGAAAGATTGAAAAAAAATAGGTTTGTTTAGTCTGGGGAAGAGAAGACTGAGAGGGGACATGATAACAGTTTTCAAGTACATAAAATATTGTTACAAGGAAGAGGGTGAAAAATTGTTCTTGTTAACCTCTGAAGATGCAACAAGAAGAAATGGGCTTAAATAGCAGCAAGGGAGGTTTAGGTTGAACGTAAGGAAAAACTTCCTTACAGGGTGGTTAAGCACTGGAACAAATTGCCTAAGGAGGCTATGGAATCTCTGTCACTGGAGGTTTTTAAGAGCAGGTTAAACGAATACCTGTCAGAGATGGTCTAGTGATTATGTAGTCCTGCCTTGAGTGCTGAGGACTGGACCAGATGACTTATTGAGGTCCCTCTCAGTCCTAAATTTCTCCATTACTTATTACAGCATTATTGGCTGACGGTACATGAAATATCACAAAGGCAGATGACCAGGGCTGGCTCTACTATTTTTGCTGCCCCAAGCAAAAAAAAAAAAAAAAGCCAACTGGACTGTGCCGCCCCTTAGCATGTGCCGCCCCAGGCACGTGCTTCCTTGGCTGGTGCCTGGAGCCAGCCCTGCAGATGACTGATCCAACTATTAACTGCAATTTCATATAATAGAGTCCCAAGGAAGTTAGGGTTTAAACCCATACTTAAGGACTGTTCGATATTTTCTAAGTTTGTCCCAAATTTACCCTAAAGACTCGAACAAGAAGCCATGCTGGCGGATCAGTGCCTCAGATGGGGACTATCTCGATATTCCTCAGGTTACCAAGGCTTCCACTCTCTGATGACCTCTGCCCTGCAGCTAGAAAAGCTCTTCTGATACAGAGAATATTCTCCAATACTGGCTCTGGGCAGCAGCAGCGCCACCACAACTAGTGAATTGCTGACACTAAGTATAGCTAAACCCCTTTTTTGTTCTTCTCACCAATGTAGAAACTATCAGAGGGGTAGCCGTGTTAGTCTGGATCTGTAAAAGCAACAAAGAATCCTGTGGCACCTTATAGACTAACAGACGTTTTGCAGCATGAGCTTTCGTGGGTGAATACCCACTTCTTGCATCTGACTTGCATCTGAAGAAGTGGGTATTCACCCACGAAAGCTCATGCTGCAAAACGTCTGTTAGTCTATAAGGTGCCACAGGATTCTTTGTTGCTAATGTAGAAACTGTCTTTCTGGCATTCATCCATTTCCCCAAAACCATTTAAAAATCTCTTAAAGATTTATGTATTAGTATCTCACTTCTCAGCCTGATTTGATAATCATAAACATGTAGGACTGGAAGGGACTCCCAGCTTGGTATCATCCACAAACTTTATGGGTGTACTCTTTATGCCATTATCTAAATCACTGATGAAGATATTGAACAGAACCATACCCAGAACTGATCTCTACAGGACCCCACTCAATATGCCCTTCCAGCCTTGATTGTGAACCACTGGTAACTACTCTCTGGAACAGTTTTCCAGTTATGCAACCACCTTATAGTAGCTCCATCTAGGTTGTATTTCCCTCGTATGTTTATGAGAAGGTCATGCAAGACAGTATAAAAAGCCTTACTAAAGTCAAGATATACCACATCTAATGCTTCCCCTCATCCACAAGGCTTTTTATCCTGTCAAAGAAAGCTATTAGATTGGTTTGACATGATTTGCTCTTGACAAATGCATGCTGAATGTTACTTATCGCCTTATTATCTTCTAAGTGTTTGCAAATTGATTGCTTAATCATTTGCTCCATTATCTTTCCAGGCACTGAAGTTAAGCTGACTGGTCTATAATTCCCAGGGTTGTCCTTATTCCCCTTTTTATAGATTGGCACTGTATTTACCCTCTTCCAGTCCTCTGGAATCTCTCAGGTTGGCTATGAATTTTCAAAGATAATCACGAATGGCTCAGATCTCTCCTCAGTCAGCAACTTGAAGATTCCAGGATGTATTTCATAAGGCCCTGCCAAATTGAAGACATCTAACTTGTCTAAAAAACAGTAGTACTGTACTTGTGTACTTAGAGACTAACAAATTTATTTGAGCATAAGCTTTTGTGGGCTACAGCCCACTTCATCGGATGCATAGAATGGAACATACAGCAAGAAGATATTTATACATAGAGAGAACATGAAAAGGTGGAAGTAGCCATACCAACTGTAAGAGGCCAATCAATTGAGATGAGCTATCATCAACAGGAGAAAAAAAACTTTTGAAGTGATAATTGAGATGGCCCATAGAAGGTGATTCAATTAGTGTAATGACCCAACCAATGAATCTATTTCCCCATGTTAAGTATCCTCACACCTTCTATGGGCCATCTTGATTATCACTTCAATCATCTCAATTGATTGGCCTCTTACAGTTGGTATGGCTACTTCCACCTTTTCATGTTCTCTCTGTGTATAAATATCTTCTTGCCATATGTTCCATTCTATGCATCCGATGAAGTGGGCTGTAGCCCACGAAAGCTTATGCTCAAATAAATTTGTTAGTCTCTAAGGTGCCACAAGTACTCCTGTTCTTTTTGCAGATACAGACTAACACGGCTGCTACTCTGTAACTTGTCTACGTAATTTTTAACTTGTTCTTTCCCTATTTTAGCCTCAGATCCTACCTAATTTTCACTGGCATTCACCGTATTAGACATATAAGCGCTAATAACCTTCTTGGTGAAAACTGCAACAAAAAATCATTTTGCACGTCCGCCATTTCCGCATTTTCTGTTATTGTCTTCTCCCCTTCCCCTCATTGAGTAATACGCTTACCCTGTCCTTGGTCTTCCTCATCCAATGTATTTGTAATAAGGATTCCTTCTATAATGATCATTACCTGACTGATTTTTTTACATTCCCCCCTCCTGCCCTGCCTCACAAACACACACACTCCCCAGCCTTCCAGTATTTCTCTTACTAAGTGCTCCACTCGTTCAGAACCTGGCACCCACATCCCCAAACAAAACCAGAACCTTCTGCTCCACGAGTACAGGCCCTGGCCACTTGAACTAAAGTAAAGATCTCACTTAACTGCAGTATTACTAGGGTATATATCCTAGATAGGTCAGTGACTAGTAAATGATATGGTCACCTACCCCTAACATTCTGGCCTAGAGAAGGCAGTGATACACTTAGGCACCACCCAGTCTAGTGTACAGTTATTTTGTGAAATTAATGTGTCAGGACATGTCAAGCTTGGGATTAGCACCTGTGTTTTTATAAAATCAAAAACATAAATAAATATGACATCTAACAGCAGTAATAACCCTCCCCGCTTAAATTTTAATCTTTCTATCTGTGCTGCTGTTGACAGAATTGTAAAGCTAACCAGTAGCAAAGCAAATTGTAGATACACGTAAATCCTATGATGAATAAATTATGGGCATCACAATGACTTTCAAGAGCAGGGAGTGCTGCAGCTCAGGACCAGGGCAGGATGCAAGTCTGAGAAAGAGTTCAAGTCTCCTACTACTGATGGTTGACAGAGAGGCTCTATAAACTCAGTAAGCGGAGCTATAACTTAGGGATACAAATGCTGTAGATTCACATTTCAGCTGGAAAGGATTCCTTCTTAATGCAAAAATGAAAAAATTCCCTTGAGGATAATCTTTCATTTGACTTTTACTTGGTTAACTTTTCTACATTTTGAATTGCAACATCTCTACTTTTTTTACTCACCCCAATTTATTCTGTGTATTTATTGTCTTTTTCAGTTTTGGTATTTCTTATACAAAATAGGCAGGAGAAAAGATGAACAATAAAGAGGCTTGTTTTTGGAGATCAGTGCTGGTCCCATTCCAGCAAGACATCGACTTGACCTTTTGAACTGTGGTAGTGCTGGAAGACCGGCATAGATGTTTACTCTAGAGCAAGTCATACTATACAGATGAAAAGTCATCTCTTCAAGACAAGCCCATCCAAAACCCCCTCAGATCCCACGTTCTCAAGTTTCAAAGCCACCTGGGAGGTGGCATTCCTTGAACTTGAGCTTATCATCTCTTTAGCTACACTACTCTCAATCCATGGGCCCACATGAAAGGGTACTGATGGGCTCAAGCACAGATCTTTCAACTATGAAGTTCTGGTTTGTTTTGTTGTTTTTCTAATTGTCTCTTAAAACCCAAGAAAATTCAACCAAATAACTACTTTAATGAAACTCTAAGCTGGAGATTTTAACTTCACAGCAGCCAGAAGTAAGGTCTGACATGTTAAAAACTTCAGTGGGGAGCTGCAGATAATAGCATGTCTCAGGATTTGGCCCAATAAAAATAATGAACTGCGCTTGCTAAATAGATCAGTATTCATGATGGATATCGGCCAGTTTTAAATACGTTGTTTTGAAAACAGGTCAAGTGCCAATGAGTGCTCATGAAGGGCAAGGGAAGTTCCCAGGGTCAGATTTGGAGACTTTTGGGACCAGCCCTGCACATTTTATTAATGGCAGTGTAGCGGGGTGGTTACCCTGCTTCTGCCCTGAAGGGCTTAAAAGAGCCCTGGGGGAAGGTTGTGGCTGGGAACTGCTAAGCCGGTCTGATTGGGAAGTGGCTGCGGCTGGGCCACGCCCCAATCAGGCCACAGCTGGGCTGTATAAAGAGGCTGGGAGCCAGGAGGACAACAGTCTCCCTCTGCCTGTAGAGGGAGAAGGGCCTGGCTGCAGGGAGCCAGACACAAGGTACCCGAGTAAAGCAGGGCTGGGGAAAGGCAGAGAAGCTCCAGCCTGGAAAGCCCCAGGCTGTGGCCTAGGATAAGGCCAACAGGTACTGAGGGTTGCAGAGGGCAGCCCAGGGGTTAGCAAAGGCAGCAGTTCCAAACCCAACCTTGCCAGTAATGAGCAGGCTGATACTGCAGTCTGCCCCAGGGCATGGGGGCTAGACAATGACTGGCAGTCACCTTATACTGAGGTGGGGAGGGGGAGACCTTAAGAGAAACGGATTACTGCCAGGGGGCAGCACCCCAGACAACAGGGCACTGGGTCCAGGGAGGGACACAGAGGACAGGCAGATCACTGGCCTGCAGAGGGTGCTCTGGAGCTGGAATGAGCTAATTCCTGGAAAAGACCAGCAGGAGGTGCCGCAGGGGTAAGTCCGCACGTCTACAGGCAGCATTGTTAAGTCACTTACACATGTAGTTCTGAACTCAGTGGGAATATGCACGTGGGCAGGGATTACTCACATATGGAATGGTTTGCAGGATCAGGTCTAAAGGCTTCCATCAGCTTGGTGCTAAAATTCTTCTTGAATTCAAGAAATGTTCATTTTAGCCTTGATCTTTCAATAAGCTCTGGGTGGGCAGGTCCCTTCAAAGTTTATTCAGGACTGAGGCCTTATTTTGTATTCTGTTAATTCAAAAATAGCCTTACCAAATGTGGTAACAATGAAAATTAATTTTCAGACTGAGAATAGGGATAGAAAATTTCATCCTGGCAGAAATAATTCTGAAAATTATGACTGAAAATAGGGGTTGTATAGAATCTCCACCTTTGCCTCAGATTTGGGTCAGATTCTCATACCTCTACTTTGAGTGGTAATGTACTCCATGAACAGTCCCAACTACTCACAGGACATGGGCATCAGCATCATCCTCCCTCGCAGTATTTGTGCTAAGCACCTCCAGGATCTCTGCACTTGAGTCTAATACATTTACACTGCAATAAAAAATAAATAAACCATGGCAACAGCATCTCTGAGCCCAGATCAGCTGATTTGGGCTCCGTGGCTAAAAATAGAAAGGTAGATGTTCAGGCTCAGCTGAAGCCTGGGCTCTGAAACCCACCCCCCTCATGGGCTCTCAGAGCCCAGGCTCCAGCCCGAGCCCGACCATGTACACTACAATTTTATAGCCCTGCAGCCTGAGCCTCGCATGGGAGCTGGCACAGAACAAAGCCATGTTCATTATACTCCTAAGATTATTATCTCAAGTTCTTCCTCAGATGTTGTTGTTATGAGGTCAAGGTCAATTTGTTTATGTTCTAATTGATTATAAACACACAAGCAGTGCCTGACCTAGTAATTAGCCTTTTTTTACATTAATTAAACATTTTCGAACATAAGAATGGCCATACTGGGTCTGACCAAAGGACCATCTAGCCCAGTATCCTTTCTTCCTACAGTGACCAATGCCAGGTGACACAGTGGGAATGAACAGAACAAGTAATAATTAAGTGATTCATCCCCTGTCGCCCATTCCCAGCTTCTAGCAAACAGAGGCTAGGAACACCATCCCTGCCCATCCTGGCTAATAGCCACTGATGGACCTATCCTCCATGAATTTATCTAGTTCTTATTTGAACCCGGTTATAGTCTTGGCCTTCACAACATCCTCTGTCAAGGAATGTCATGACTGTACATTCTCTGAAGAAATACTTACTTTTGTTTGTTTTAAACCTGTTGCCTATTAATTTCATTTGGTGACCCCTAGTTCTTGTGTGATAAGAAGAGGTAAATAACACTACCTTATTTACTTTCTCCACACCAATCATGATTTTATAGACTTCTATCATATCCCTCCTTAGTCGTCTTTTTTCCAAGCTGAAAAGTCCCAGTCTTATTAATCTCTCCTCATATGGCAGATGCTCCATACCCTAATAATTTTTGTTGCACTTTTCTGAACCTTTTCCAATTCCAATATATCTTTTTTGAGATGGGGCGACCATATCTGCATGCGGTTTCAAGATGTGGGCGTACCATGGATTTATATAGAGGCAATATGATATTTTCTGTCTGTTATCAATCCGTTTCTTAATTATTCCCAGCATTCTGTTCACTTTTTTGACTGCCGCTGCACATTGAAGTGGATGTTTTCAGAGAACTATCCACAATGACTCTAAGATCTCTTTCCTGAGTGATAACAACTAATGTAGACCCCATCATTTTATATGTATAGTGAGGATTATGCTTTCCAATGTGCATTACTTTGCATTTATCAACATTAAATTTCATCTGCCATTTTATTGCCCAGTCACCCAGTTTTAAGAGATCCTTTTATAGCTTTTTGCAGTCTGCCTGGAACGTAACTATCTTAAGTAGTTTTGTATCATCTGCAAATTTTGCCACCTCACTGTTTACCCCTTTTTCCAGATAATTTACGAATATGTTGAATAGGACTGGTCCCAGTACAGATCCCTGGGGGACACCACTATTTACCTTTCTCCATTCGGAAAACTGACCATTTATACGTACCCTTTGTTTCCTATCTTTTAACCAGTTACCAATCCATGAGAGCACCTTCCCTCTTATCCCATGGCAGCTTACTTTGTATAAGAGCCTTTGGTGAGGGACCTTGTCAAAGGCATTCTGAAAATCGAAGTATACTATATCCACTGGATCCCCTTGGTCCACATGTGTGTTGACTCCCTCAAAGAATTCTAGTAGATTGGTGAGGAATGATTTCCCTTTACTAAAACCATGTTGACTCTTCCTCAACAAATTATGTTCATCTATATGTTTGACAATATTGTTCTTTATTATAGTTTCAACCAGTTTGCCCAGTACTGAGGTCAGGCTTACAGGCCTGTAATTGCCAGGATCACCTCTGGAGCCCTTTTTAAAAATTGGCATCACATTAGCTATCCCACAGTCATCTGGTACAGAGGCTGATTTAAATGATAGGTTACATACTCCAGTTAGTAGTTCTGCAATTTCACATTTGAGTTCCTTCAGAACTCTTGGGTGAATACCATCTAGTCCTGGTGATTTATTGCTGTTTAATGTATCAATTTGTTCCAAAACCTCCTCTAAAGATACCTCAATCTGGGACAGTTCCTCAGATCTGTCACCTATAAAGCATGGCTCAGGTTTGGGAATCTCCCTCACATCCTCAGCCATGAAGACCAATGCAAAGAATTCATTTAGTTTCTCCGCAATGGCCTTCTCATCCTTGAGTGCTCCTTTAGCACCTTGATCATCCAGTGGCCCCACTGGTTGTTTAGCAGGCTTCCTGCTTCTGATGTACTTAAAAAAAAATCTGCTATTACTTTTTGTGTCTTTGGCTAACTGTTCCTCAAATTCTTTTTTGGCCTTCCTAATTGTATTTTTACACTTCTTTTGCCAGTGTTTATGCTCCTTTCTATTTTCCTCACTAGGATTTAACTTCCACTTTTTAAAGGATGCCTTTTTGCCTCTCACTGCTTCTTTTACTTTGTTGTTCAGCCACGGTGGTTCTTTTTTGGTTCTCTTACTATATTTTTTAATTTGGGGTATACATTTAAGTTGAGCCTCTATTATGGTGTTTCCATGCAGCTTGCAGAGATTTCTTCTGGCACTGTATACCATGTAATTTCTGTTTAACTAACCTCTTCCTTTTTGTGTAGTTCCCCTTTCTGAAATTAAATGCTACAGTGTTGGGCCTCTGTGGTGTTTTTCCTGCCACAGCGATATTAAATTTAATTCTGTCTATTATGGTCACTATTACCAAGTGGTCCAGCTATATTCACCTCTTGGACCAGATCCTGTGCTCCACTTAGGACTAGAAATCAGGGGTTGGCAACCTTTCAGAAGTGGTGTGCCAAGTCTTCATTTATTCACTCTAATTTACGGTTTTGTGTGCCAGTAATACATTTTAACCTTTTTAGAGGATCTCTTTCTATAAGTCTATAATATATAACTAAACAATTGTTATATGTAAAGTAAATAAGGTTTCAAAATGTTTCAGAAGCTTCATTTAAAATTAAATTAAACTGCAGAGCCCCCCGGACTGGTGGCCAGGACCCGGGCAGTGTGAGTGCCACTGAAAATCAGCTCACGTGCCGCTTTTAGCACGCATGCCATAGGTTGCCTACCCCTGGACTAGATCAAGAATTGCCTCTCCTCCAGACTAGATTAAGAATTATGATCACTGCCTGCTGTGGGCCCATTTCAGCTAATAGCAGACCGACATCTAGAGATGTTGTAGGACCTGACTTTGAACTTTTCTTGAGTTTTGGGAATATAGTTATATTTTTATTCTTTTATTCACATGCTTCTAGTTTTCACTTCCTAGTGTTAGCTGCAAGTTAAAGCAGAGGTACTGGAAATGCATGAGAGAGCTTGTTTCCATGAGGTTTCCAGCCTGCATGCTAGAATAAGGATTCCACTCTGAATGGCATTTCTAGGTGATTTCAGCATATGATAAAATCTAAGCTATACTTATTAAGGTTTATAAGCATCATTATAATCCTTTATAAACCATTATAGCCATCTTTATAAACAACCTGGAAGAAACGGCCAGATGGAAAGAGAAAATAAGTGGACATTTTAAATGTTTAAAATTACTGTTTAATGAAAAAAGGTATGATTCACTGGCCGAATTTTCTCCACCACTTGAGAGGCCTGAGGTTTGCTAGTTCACATCTTTTGCTCCTAACTCCTGTTTGAGCTGGAAGTGCTGTGGAAGTCATGTGTTTAGCTTTGGGGGGGTGAGGAGTTCAGTGAATTACCCTACAAGGATCTCTCTGTTTGAAACCAAAGCAAAGAGAATCCCATTCAGTCCCTCTATGGTCAGAAGGATGGTGACAAAAATTCAGGGCTTCAATGAGAGTAATGTATGTAGAGGGAAATTAGTAGGGGAGAGAGAGGGAAGAATTCCACAGAAGGATTTTCCCTCTATCAGTGGGGGTGGGGAGGGGCAGAGAGAGAAGGGAAGAGAGGCACTTGAATTTAATTTAAGCTATTTTTAAATGATAATTATTAAAGGCACAACTCTGCTACCTTTTAAGTTATCTAAAGTTTTTGCCACTGACTTACAGTAGGAAGAGAATTGGACCCCAGCTTTCTATATTCAGAATAAAATACCTTTGTTACTATTACTGTCAACTACATGTGAGAATTTGCTCTGAGGGTCAGATTTTAACATCAACATGGATAAGGCTGTTGGTCTGCAACAGTGGCCACCAACCGGTCGATTGCAATTGACTGGTCGATCTCCCAGTTGATCACGATCTCTGGTGGCATAGCAGGGCTGCTGCTCCCTGCCTGCCCTGGCCCCATGCTGCTCCAGAAAGCAGCCAGCACATGACCAATGGGAGCTGTGGGGGTAGTGCTTGCAGGCAGGAGCAGTTCATGGAGCCACATGCCCCCCCACCCCCCGGAGCCACAGGGGTGCATTGGCCCCTTCTGGGAGCAGTGTGGGGCAAGGGCAGGCAGGGAGCCTGCCTTAGCGGCAGCCACACTACACTACCAACCATGATTTGCTGGACGTAAGTGCCACCCGGCGGAAGCCCGCACCCCAACCCCCTCCCAGAGCCAGCACCCCATACCCCCTCCTGCACTCCCACCCCCTGCCCCAGCCTGTTGAAAGTGAGTGAAGGTGGAGGACAGCGAGCGATGGGTGGGGGTGGACTGAGAGGTGCCGGGGCCTCAGGGAAAGGGCAGGGTAGATCCTGGATTGCATTTAGATTAAAAAAGTGATCTTGTGCGTTAAAAGGTTGGAGACTACTGGTCTACAAGTAGTCCAATTGACTTAGACAGCACTAGTTATGAAATAAGGTGATGCTCAGTGTAAGGCTAGAGAATCTAGCCCTATTGTCACTAAAAGAGTCTATTAACATTCAAAAAATAAAAACCCTCTCCACGTTATCTCTTTAATGAATCTAGCCCACTTTTACTGCTCCTTAGAAATGAAATGGAAAGTGATTTTCTGTATGTGTGAAGCACCAAACGAAGCAACAGAAAACAAGATACCCAAATGCCACAGGTATCCTGCAGTGATGATGACAGCCAGACAGTGGACGACAGTAATACTAAAATCTGTTTCATTCATCAAAATGATATTTTGCTGGCCGCCACAGTGTTCTCATGCCAATGTACACAACCCCACATCCATCTGCCTCAAAGCTTATGACACTCCAAAAAGCAGCACTGAGAATGCAATATAAGTAACAGTATTATATTTGCCACATGTACTTGTCTTTCCTAGAAATGCAGAAGGTTTAAAATAATGGCCTATGTTTTCATATTCTGAATGGCAAACTCAATTTCCACCCTTCAATCATTTCCTCGGGAAAAGTACAGTACCTACTTCAATACACAGGTAGTGTGGTAGGCATGAACTAGGAGATCAAAGTAGGTGAATCAGCAGAGACAGCTAGATCATTCAGTCTAAGCTCCATTCACAGGGACGATGGTACAAGTCTCCAGGCCAAGCTCCCTGGGAAGGCAGAGCAGTAGTGTCACACTATGACATAACATTATGGTGAAATATTCCCTTCTGGCCTTAGAAATTTGAGTCTATGTATTTGTATCCACTACTGCCTTACTCCTGCTCCCACTCAAGTAAATGGAAATGTTCCCATTCGCTCTAATAGAGCAGGACGCTCCCCTACAGGCAGGCGGTGGACCTGCCGCAGTCATGCCTGCGGGAGGTCCACCGGCCCCCGGACGACGGACCTGCCCGCAGGCACAACAACGCGGGGGTTCTGTGGTCGGCTCCTCGGCTGGACCTCCGCCATGCATGCGGCTGCAGCTCAACGAACCGCCGCGCCGCGCAACCCGCCGTCCGCCGCTGAGGGAGCCAGCTGAGCAGCCTCAGCGGACCCTCTGCAGTCATGGGCATGATTGCTTGGGGCGGCCAAATTTGTAGAGCCGCCCCTGCCTACAGGCAGGTGTGCACTTACACTCATGCACATTACAAAAGATGAACAAAATGACCATTTAAAGATAGCTCAGTGAGATTGTTAATGATGCCACAAATGTTCAGTTACTGTGAATTGTGCAAATGTAAGTCAGACACCAGAAGTCACAGCAATGAAAATGGAAGAAGATTTGCTTTGTTGCCCTAGTATACTGTCCACTGACGCAGTAAGCTTCTGATTCCCTTGTTGGATCAATTCTCTTCAGTGCCAGTGACATAATTTCCCTTTCACACTTCTCTCCCACCCCCTTTACTCTTGGCTGGAACACTCACCACGGTTCTCCTTTGCTTTTGCTACTGTCTAACAGAGCATTGGATTTCCTGGTGGCTTCCATTAGACCACATAGTCTAATGTGGGGAGGTGGATCAGAAAACAATTCTCTCTCTCTCTCTCTCTCTCGGTTTTTCAAACTGTGCCAATCACATGCTGACAATACTCTTCATTTCACTTCCCAGTTGGGTATTTTATTCCCTCACTGCCTGTCGTTAATTGTGTCCTATGGCGTTGTAATGGGGCAGCTGCCCCACTCCAAGGTAAGAAGGGTTAAAAGCAGCTCTAGAGAGGTCTGCGGCTAGGATTGAGGAGTGGAAGCAGCAAAAGTAGGCTGATTGGGGAAGCAGCCACAGCTGTGACTACACCCAATCAGGGCCCAGCTTAGTGGGTTTTTTTTTCTTTTGCACTATTTCAGAAGATATGTTTGATCATCTGGAAAATGTAAAAGAGCAAAAATAATGTATAGGTCATAAAGCAGAAAAGAAATGATTGAATCAAGCATGCTAGGAGACCGGGAGATCAATTCCTCGTTAGGGTCAAGCAGAATGGGCCGATAAATGGTTGGTTGAGCCGTATTACTCTTGTCAATTTTTCTCCACACCTCTCTGAACAGATATTGTCCGGGGCAAGCACTGATTGAATAAACTTGCAACTAAGAAGTTATTTGATTATTTTTGCCTTTCCATCCCTGATTGTGAATCAAACAAATTAAATCCTCACTTTTGTTGTTCAGAATTATTCATAGATTTCCTACTGGATGAAATTCACCCCTGTGGAGAGGCCAGGGACTTGATGTCTATGCCTTGTGCTGGCCATCAGCACAAGGGTGAAGTTCAGCATTAGGAACTGTAACAGAGTGCTGGCTTAAGAGGCACTGAACCAGGCCCTGTTAGCTCAGAACCTGCTAGCATAGCTCCCATCAAGGGGAACTGGCTGGAGCTGGCAGGGTGTGGCTCATTAAAGGAACCTGAGAGCAATCACCTGTGAGCCTGCTGAGAGGAAGGCCTATAAAGCTAGCAGGAAGGAAGTAGGGAAACAGGAAAGTGAGGGCCTGTTGCTCCCAGCTGCTGTAAGAGCAAGCTGTTCCCTAAGGGGCTACCTGACTGGTATTGAATGGTATATAGCTGTATGTTTGTGGTGGTGGGAAAATACTGGAAAATAAAAGGTGTGTGAAAGAGTGGTCTCCAGTGAATTTCTGGTGTGAGCAATGAAGCGCTTGTCTACAGGAACAATCTTGGTATGCAGTTCATTTAAACTACAGTTAATCTGACAACTGAATAATTCACATTTTGTAATTTATGTAACCACCAAATCAACATGGCATAATTTGGAATTTTATATTGAACAGTTTTATATTTGTATTCATTCTATGCTAGCTAGTTATCTAAATCAGCCAATCAGGGAATGCATATAACATCACGCAATTCAGGTTACTAACCAAGGACTGCATGAATTTCAAAATGTGACTCCTGCAGTAATAAACAATTCAGATTCTATTAGTGAACATTTGAGCTAAAAATTCAATTGCCATGAGTACCATTTCAAGTAAAGCTTGAGCAGTTGAATGTTTGTGGAAAGTTTAAATAAAATTTAAAAAAAAAAGATATAAAAGGTTTCTGACCCAGCTTGCTTCCAGATTCAAAAGAATATTTGCAGAATATTTTCACTCAGCTCTGGTAGAAAACTAGAATATTTATTGTCTAGATTTACATTAAAACACAGTTAATTGTTTGTTGCATTTTCATACCAATACTTTTGGTATGGAATGGAATTTCTGGAGATACTTTCAATGGATTAACAGAGTAGCTATCGTGTTTACAATTGTCAAAGTGGGGCTGTCAGTTAATCGCAGTTAACTCACATGATTAACTCAAAATTAATTGCAGTTTTAATTGCACTGTTGAACAATAGAATACCAATTGAAATTTCTTAAATATTTTGGATTTTTCTACATTTATATATATATATATATATATATATATATATATATTTGTTACAAAACTGCAGTCAAAAACAAAATCTACTTTTGTAAGGTGTACTTTCATGACAAAGAGATTGCACTATAGTACTTGTTTGAGGTAAATTGAAAATTATTTCTTTTGTTTATCATTTTACAGTGCAACTATTTGAAATAAAAATGTATATTTTTATTACAATTAAAACACAGAATACAATATATATATATTGTAAAATGATATATATACTGTAAAATGATAAACAAAAGAAATAATTTTCAATTTACCTCAAACAAGTACTATAGTGCAATCTCTTTGTCATGAAAGTACACCTTACAAAAGTAGATTTTGTTTTTGATTGCAGTTTTGTAACAAAAAATATAAAACTTCAGCGCCTACAAGTCCACTCAGTCCTACTTCTTGTTCAGCCAGTCGCTAAGACAACCAAGTTTGTTTACATTTACAGGAGATAATGCTGCCCTCTTCTTATTTACAATGTCACCAGAAAGTGAGAACAGGTATTTGCATAGCACTTTTGTATCTGGCATTGCAAGGTATTTACGTGTTAGATATACTAAGCATTCATATGCCCCTTTTATGCTTCGGCCACCTTTCCAGAGGACATGCTTCCATGCTGATGTCACTGGTTTAAAAGAATATGTTAACTTAATTTGTTACTGAACCCCTTGGGGGACAATTGTATGTCCCCTGCTCTGTTTTAACTGCATTCTGCATATATTTCATGTTATGCTGGATCATCACCTGAGACTGCTATATGTTCTTTTTTTAAGAACACTTTTGCTGCAGATTTCACAAAACGCAAAGAGGGTACCAATGTGAGATTTCTAAAGATAGCTACAGCACTCGACCCAAGGTTTAAGAATCTGAAGTGCCTTCCAAAAATCTGAGAGGGACGAGGTATGGAGTAAGGTTTCAGAAATCTTAAAAGAGCAACACTCTGATGCGGAAACTACAGTACCTGAACCACCAGAAAAGAAAATCAACCTTCTGCTGGTGGCATCTGAAAATGAACTTGCATTGTTCTGCACTGTTTTGGATTGTTGTCAAGCAGAACCCATCATCAGCATGGACACATGTCTCCTTGAATGGTGGTTGAAGCATGAAGGGACATATGAATCTTTAGCGCATCTGGCATGTAAATATCTTGCGACGCTGGCTACAGTGCCATGTGAACGCCTTTTCTCACTTTCAGGTGACATTGTAAAAAAGAAGCGTGCAGCATTATCTCCTGAAAATGTAAACCAACTTGTTTGTGTGAATGATTGGCCGAACAAGAAGTAGGACTGAGTGGACTTGCAGACTCTAAAATTTTACATTGTTTTATATTTGAAAGGATTTTTTTACATAATTCTACATTTGTAAGTTCAACTTTCACAAAAAGGATTGCACCACAGTACTTGTACTAAGTGAATTGAAAAATACTATTTCTTTGGGATGGGTTTACAGTGCAAATACTTGTAATAAAAATAAATATAAAGTGGGCATTGTACACTTTGTATTCTGTATTGTAATTGAAATCAATATATTTGAAAATGCCCAAATATATTTAAATGGTATTTTATTATTGTTTAACAGTGCAATTAATTGTCAGACTAATCACAATTGTTTTTTTTTTTGTCATACTATTCATGAATAATGTTTTAATTGCTTGATGGCCCTAAAAAAAGAGAGTGGTAGGTTTGTGTCTTGTTCATTGGAAATGGTGGGAGCAAATAACAAACTTGACTTTGCTATGAATTCCTAACCTTCTCATTGGTTATTGACATTTCCAGTTTGAAGAGGGTGACCTTTCACTTTTCTGGGAGATCTCTTGTTCCTAAGGGGGGTGCATGAAGAGCTGCTCTCCTTAATTAATTCAGATGTATATGCATATGAGAGAATTTCTGAAAAAGACAATTTATCACCTTCTCAAGTCACTTTGACTCAAAAGCCTGCCACAGCTTGATAAACAGGATGCAATCAATATATATTTCCCTAAGCATTAAGCTACTTAATCTACACTCTAAATTAAAAAACAAAGGCAAAAAACATTTTGCATTTAATTCCCAATGGCTAGAAGCTTCCACTTATGCAAATCCCTCTTCCCAATTTGCTGTACTTACCCTTACAAAGTATTTACAAACTCCCAAAAACAATTTATAGTTTGCAGGTCGTTAACATCTACAATTAGGAATATCCAATACATCATTAGTAAAGCAAAAATTAAAGTGAAACTAAATAATTGAGGGAATCAGAAGATAACCTTTTTTTTAACAAAAACCCAAACAGCTGTTCATGTGAAAGCTCATCCACAATGCTGACACAGCAAAATCCCAGAGCCAGCAAGCCCACAGATGATGTCTGAAGATTGAGCTGCAGTTGCTTTTCATTTGCCTTTCAATAAAATAGTTTCTCACTGACTTTCTGGCAGACAATCAAAACACACTTAAAGATCATTTCAGGTGCTCTGAGGGTAAGGGCAAATGGCACCTATGCTTCAATGGGGGGTGAGGGGGAGAAACCTCTTCCACTGCCAAGTACGTAGAGTAGGTTTCTTTACATGCAGTGAAAGACTCTTTATGGGTCATAGTCATTACTTTAGTTAAGGCTGCGGGAGTGATGCTACATTAGGCCTTATTTTTCACACCTTTTGACTTTTGCCAGAAAAAATAAAATTCTTGAGCTGAAACGTTGCATAATTTGTTTCAGCACACAGGTGGGGGTTTTGTTGTTGTTTGTTTTTGGTTTGGTTTGGTTTGGTTTTTGTTTTTTTAAGTTTGAACCAAATGAAGTACAACAATTTTATTGTATATGTGTTTTCCCTGTGTGGTTACTGCTAATTTAGAACCCAACAATGCATATAAGTAGTTCCAATTAAACTTTCCAGTGAGCATTAGCAAGAATTTGTCAACAATGCATTTCAATTGCCATCATTTTACCTATTCCTGTATACACCTGATGGAGGGGAACGACAAACTTTTGGGAGGCTTTTGGTTTAAAAAAAATCTTATTTATGGAAAATTTTTGTTCAAAATTCAGAAAACATTGGCCATCTCTATATAGCTGTGTTAAGTTCCTATGAGTTCTTCACAATCTTTTGCAGAATCTAAGTAATTGTGTTATGTTCAGGTTTTGCCACCTCACTTTTGATCCCATTTTCCAAGTGACTAATAATTAGAACTGGCTGGAGAAATTTCCATTTCATAGAGGATTTCAGGATTTCAAAATTCAGTTTTTTCCTGATTCAGAATAAAAACCAAAATTTTTAAATTCTCCATGCAAGGGAAAGCTCTGGGATAGCCTGCCTAGTGACTCCCCCCCCACAGCTGCTCTGTGTCAGAACCTACAGAAATTATGATCTGTATGCTATTCACAGGGGTGCTCCTGTAACAACCCACCTGTTGATTCCGTTCTTCCCCCAGCCTTTCTTGGCTACCGTAGCATTGTCCCCCCACTTGTGTGATGAATTAATAAAGAATGCAGGAATAAGACACACTGACTTGTTAGTGAGAAATGAGTGGAAGGCAGCCTCCAGCTGCTATGATAGTCCAGACAGGACATTAAGCAGTGTGTAGGAGAGAAGCCCAGCATCCCACTGCTAGTCCAGGGGCAACTGAATCTTTTCTTTACACATGAAGGGTGGGGGCTGATGGAGCTCAGCCCCCTGTTGCTATGATGAGGATGGTTACCAGCCATATTGCACCATCCATCCACCAGAAAAAATTAGGGCCAATAGGCTGATGATGAGGATGGATTTCCAGCTTATTGTACCATCAGCTGAGGCTGATGATGAGGATGGATTTCCATCTTTTTGTACCATCAGCCGCCCATGGCGGAGGGGGGGGAGCAAGGATGTTGGTGTTGAGTGCTGCACTATCGCGTCTATCTGCAGCATTCAGTAAAGATAGGGTGACATGTAAAAGAGTCAGAGGATTGTTTTACCTTTCCTTCTGGGGTGGGTGGGGGTGGGTGAGTAGATTGCCAAGCTATGCCCTGACCCGCGGACACTGTGTTTGACCCTAGAAGCATTTGGAGCTCAGCCAAGAATGCAAATACTTTTCGGAGGCTGCAGGAACTGTGGGATAGCTTCAGTCCTCCAGTCCATGAGCATCCATTTGATTCTTTGGCTTTCCGTTACGCTTGTCACGCTACAGTGCGCTGAGTCCCTGCTATGGCGTCTGTCTGGAGATTTTTAAAAAAGGATTCTGAATTTCATCTTCTGTAACGGAGCGCTGATAGAACGGATTTGCCTGCCCTTACAGCGATCACATCCGCATGGTCCATGCGGGAGCTCTTTTTTTATTTTGATTTCGGACTGCATCACCACCCGTGCTGATCGGAGCTCCACGCTGGGCAAACAGGAAATATTCAAAAGTTCGCGGGGCTTTTCCTGTTTACCTGACCACTGCATCCGAGTTCAGATTGCGGTCCAGAGCGGTCACTGGTGCACTGTGGGATAGCTCCCGGAGGCCAATACCGTCGATCAGCGTCCACACTAACCCTAATCCGATATGTTAATACCGATACTAGCGTTACTCCTCTCGTTAGGGAGGAGTACAGAAACCGGTTTAAAGAGCCATTAAAATCGATATAAGGTGCCTCCTAGTGTGGACGGTTTTGGCGTTAAATCGGTTTTACGCTCCTAAAACCGATTTAAACGCCTAGTGTAGACCAGGTGATAGTCATTACTTTAGTTAAGGCTGCAGGAGTGATGCTACATTAGGCCTTATTTTTCACACCTTTTGACTTTTGCCAGAAAAAATAAAATTCTTGAGCTGAAACGTTGCATAATTTGTTTCAGCACACAGATGGGGGTTTTGTTGTTGTTTGTTTTTGGTTTGGTTTGGTTTGGTTTTTGTTTTTTTAAGTTTGAACCAAATGAAGTACGACAATTTTATTGTATATGTGTTTTCCCTGTGTGGTTACTGCTAATTTAGAACCCAACAATGCATATAAGTAGTTCCAATTAAACTTTCCAGTGAGCATTAGCAAGAATTTGTCAACAATGCATTTCAATTGCCATCATTTTACCTATTCCTGTATACACCTGATGGGGGGGAACGACAAACTTTTGGGAGGCTTTTGGTTTAAAAAAAATCTTATTTATGGAAAATTTTTGTTCAAAATTCAGAAAACATTGGCCATCTCTATATAGCTGTGTTAAGTTCCTATGAGTTCTTCACAATCTTTTGCAGAATCTAAGTAATTGTGTTATGTTCAGGTTTTGCCACCTCACTTTTGATCCCATTTTCCAAGTGACTAATAATTAGAACTGGCTGGAGAAATTTCCATTTCATAGAGGATTTCAGGATTTCAAAATTCAGTTTTTTCCTGATTCAGAATAAAAACCAAAATTTTTAAATTCTCCATGCAAGGGAAAGCTCTGGGATAGCCTGCCTAGTGACCTGCCCCAGAGTCACAGATCCTGGATGCCTGGGTTCCCCAGCAGCCTTCTTTTGGCATGTAAGTAGGCTGATTTCCAACAACCCATCCTGGGCTCATGGATCATGGATCATCATCAAAATCAAACTATGTCCACAAAACCTTTAGATTTCAACTAATGAAACATTTTTATCAGAATTTTTTTTCTGGCTCTAATAATTATGTTAAACAACACTGTCCCTAGTACAGATCTTTTGGATTTCCACTGTTAACATTTAGCCATGTTGAAAATTGACCATTTATTCCTAAACTTAGTTTTGTGTCTCAGACAGTTTCTAGTCCACGACACACATTTAGTTCTAACCATATACGTTTCCTTAACAGCCTCTTGCTGTCATAAACTGTTAGTTAAGGGTTAAGGTTTTTTTTCTACCTGTAAAGGGTTAACAAGCAGTACCTGTGGACACCTGACCAGAGGACCAATCAGGGACAAGATATTTTCAAATCCCTGTGGAGGGAAGTTTTTTTTTCTGTTCTTTGTTTTTAGAGAGTCTCTCTTGGGAGTTAAGAGAGTCCAGACATCTTAATCAAGTCCTCCCAGGTTTCTGCAATAAATTCTTCTATTCAAGCTAGTGAGTATTAGCAAGGAACTAGTATTCTTATACTTTTATTTCTGTATTTGCAATTCTGTGTTTTGCTATAGAATTTCTTTAATTCTGTACTGTTACTGCTTTTACTGAGAAAGAAAGGAGGGGGGATTCTCTCCAGAGATTTATAAGTTTAGACCCTGTGTATTGTTCCATCTTAGTATTACAGAGACAAGTTACTTTCTTTTTATTCTTTAATAAATCTTTTCTATTAAGGACTTGATTGATCTTTCCTTGGGTATTCTCAGGGAAAGGGGAGGAGGGAGGCATCCCTCTGTAGTTGGATCCCGGTATCTCTCCTAGGAAAAGGGAGGGGGGAGAGAAGAAGGGGGGAATGGTTTATTTCTCCTAGGTGTAAGAACTCCATGGATTTGGGGCTCTTGGGATCCCCAAGGATTTTGGGGAAGGACTGTGTCCCAATACACGTACATTATTGGGTGGTGGCAGCTTTTACCAGATCTAAACTAGGATTTAAGTTTAGAAGGATCCATGCAGGTCCCCATCTTGTGAACCCAACAGCTCCAAGTGGGGGTGAGACCTATGACACTTGTGATGGACTTTGTCAGTGCTGAAATTAAAATTAAGAACATTAGAACACCTTTTGTTACTATTTTTCTTAAAAAATCAACAACATTAGGAAATTCTTAGTTAGACAATACAGTTGATTTATTAGAGGAATTGCCAATGATATAAGAAATAAGAGTTTATTTGATCAGGTGATACATTCTGACTTTTATTGATTGTCTCATCAGATATTGTTATTTAATCCTGCTTCTGGAAGCTCTTAATACCATGGTAATGTAGTAATTGTAATAATGGGCTCTAGTCCCATGCAGAACAGGTATAGCCAAGCTCTGTTCTGCATGGGACCAGAGGAGGAGGAATATATGTATCCTTGTTTCTGGGGCCAGCCAGGGTCCGCTCTAACTTGCACCTACCTGCAACAGCATCCAAAGGGCCATTCCAACAGCTAGAAATCTCACAATGAACTTTTGCCTTTCCATCTTTAGGGCCAGCCATTGCCTCACTGCTCCAGGCCAATGGGGGCTGCTGGAAGCGGTGGCCAGTAAGTCCCTTGGCCTGCACTGCTTCCAGCAGCCCCCTTTGGCCTGGAGCAGCAAACCACAGCCAGTGGGAGCTGCGATCGGCCGGTCCTGTGGATGGGGCAGGTAAACAAACTGGCCCAGCCTGCCAGGGGCTTTCCCTACACAAGCGGCGACCCCAGTTTGAGAAACACTGGAATAGGTTATATCAGGGATGTGCAAATTAGATACTGTTTGAAGATACCCCAGCAGACCTGGTCTGCATTTTGGGCCTGGAGAAAATTCAATTAATTTTTCCATTCTCATACTTTCTCCAGTGATTGCATACCTCATGGCTTTTGTCAGGACTGGAAGCAACAGTAATGAAAGACCAGTATCGTAAAGCACTGGAAATCTCACTTGAACACCTGTTTTCAAATGATTCCTAGCTCAATTCCAGACCAAAGAGTTTTAACTGCTTCAGATAAGCCTCTGAAATTTTGGATGCTTTCCTGATCCAAACCTCGCTCACTTATCACTAGTTTTTTTTAGGTCTCCTGAAATTGGCTAATAAAACTCCATGACATGTAAAACATGCTAGTTTGTAAGTGAGCTTTGCTTTTCTATTCCCTCATGCCTCCGTAGTCCCACACAGCCTCCTCTCCTGAGTGCTTTGATAAGTAAATTAAAGAGTAAACCGAATGGTTACCTTATTTGATTTCCCAAGAAATTAGTGTAATGATGGCTAGAATGTCTACATGTGTAAATAACTTAGATGAATAAAATGAGTCTGTGGTGTCGTTCATGTCTCTCTCTCCTTCCGACCCCCACTATTTCCTTCTTGATGACAAGGCTGACCATGGGTCTGATGAAGCATGTTGCCGATACTGACAATGACAAATCATTTTCACAGCTCAGAAGCACCTTAAATAAATTCTCCAAAGAACCAGGCTGACATTCTATTCCCCACACTGTCAATCAAAGCAAAGCCTGAAAGGATGGTTCAAAATTAGGTAGGGGCATTTTGGAATGCAAAATCTTGCTTGGTGGGGAATAAGTCAGAACTATTTCATTCCCTCTCCTTCCAACTTCAATTTTAATTAGGATTAAAATGTCACTAGCAGATATTTTGGAATTATTTTTCATTTCCATGCATTATGTAATAGTTTAGCTTCTTCACCCTTATAAATAATATTGTAAAATTAATCACTGGGGGGGCGGGGGGATTGTTGAAAATCATAAATGGCCTGCCAAAAAAATCCATGCTTCCCATCCATTCTTTTTGTATCCCCAAAAATAAAAGCACAGCTATAAGCATGCCTCAAATACATTTCAGGCCCTTTTGTAGTATTGTAACAAAAAGCCATTTTTTTAGGTATTATATCGGCAAATGACAAGTAAAAATGGAGGCAACAAGCAGAGGATCCATTCCTGCCAGATGAAGTCAGTGGAGGACATGGCCATGCGAGACCTTGACACCTGGCAGGATCAGGCCACTTGCCTCTAAACAAAACCCATGGCCCTCCAAACAAATAGGAACCAATAAATTGGGTCAGGATCAGTGAAAACTGATTCTGAGCTCAGTCCAAAATCTCAAAGCATTTTTAGCTTTGAAAACATTTCGATAAATGTCTTTCTATACCTTTGCTGAAATCCATCTTGAACTACAACAGCCACTGCTGAGCCATGAGTTGTCTTCACATTATGAGATTAGGGGACTTTCCCAGGGGCACCACATGGGATAATAATGTCTGTGGCACCGCTAACTCTGGAAACAACTGTCAGCCAAGTCTGAGTATAGTAGCTAACCAGACCCATTTTTGGAGAGTGCAAGACCCAACCTACTCTTAGCCTCAACAGAATCTCACCGAAGTGTGGACACTTACTACAGTAATAAATCCATCCCCTTGAGTAGTGGTAGTTAGGTCAATAAAAGAATTCTTCCATTGATCTAGTAGTGTGTACACTGCAGCCAGGGGCGGCTCTAGAGATCACGCTGCCCCAAGCGCGGGCGCGCGCTGCCGCCTTCCTTCCCCCGGTCCGTCTCCTCTTCCCTCTCGGCCCTCCGGCCGACGCGCCTCTGCCAGCGCGGCAGGTCCACGGGCACGGGGGCGCGACCTGCCGCGCCGCCTCGCGCGCCGCGGAGAGCTCGCGGAGGCCCGGGAAGCCGCCGCGCCGCCTTGCCTGCGGCAGGTCCGCCTCCCGGCTCTCCCCGGCCCGCCGCAGGCATGCCCGGCATGCCCCGCCAGCCAAGCTCCGCCGCGCCGGCCCCCCCCTGGCGCCCGCTTTGCCTTGCCCTTGCCTAGGCTGCCCTGCCCGACTGCAGCTTAAGTGGGCTTACTATGTCGCTCAGGGGTGTGCATTTTTCACACCCCTCAACATTGTAGCTATTTTGACCTAAGTTTTAGGTATAGACTAGGCCTTAGACTCTTACACCACTCTAGCAGAGTAAGCTAGCTTTACATTACATTAAGGGTATGCGTACGTTACAATCAAAGGTGTGAATGCAGCTCAGATAGGCATACCAACGCTGCCTTTAATTTAGCTAGCACAGCTGAAAGTAGCAGTGAAGATATGGAAGCACAGGCTCTAGCATGGACTGTCAAGCCCATGCAGAACCCTGCGTACGGACTCGCTTTGCTAGCCCACACCAGGGTCCATGCCACCATAGCTTCACTGTTATATTTAGTTGTCCTAGCTAGTTAAAGCTAGTGTGGATATGCCTACCGAGCTGCAATCACATCTCTTCAGTGTAGACATACTCTGACACCTATTTTCCACTGCCCATGTAAAGGGGCATTAGTATAAATTACACTCAGGTCCACTGTGTCCAATCATAATGTTTCCCGTGTTTTGCCATTTTGGTAACTGCAATAGCAGAAGGAAGCCTAAGCTTTAGACCTAAGGTTGACTGTTCCTCCAAGTTCCCAGCACCAACCTCCCTTCCCTAAAAGCCAGGTCCTCTGCCCAAAGAGCCACTCACATCTCCCTTATATCTATAACTATAATGAGCTGTCCCTTCCACAATGAGTCAGCATCCTCCTGTAGGCACCCACTTGATGTCTGCCATCTTGGCTGACTCACAGGGTATTGAACCAGGGAGATAAATCCCTAGAGTGTTTCCAATTTTATCTGAACAGCAGTAGATCTCTGAACCTTTTGAGGCGTCCTTCTCACTTAGCCCCTGCCCCACACACAGAATCCGAGGTTCCCAGGTTATTCAAACCTACACTGGTAGTCTGTAGCTGAAAAATATTTTGAGACTAAGGTTAAAAGTGGGAAAATAAAAAAGTCACTACCAGCCTGTATGTTGCAGTTCAGTAATCTATACAAAGCAGTGGAATTCCTCAGAAAATCAGTTTCTACAGCACAGTGAAGTATGCATGTGTGCACAAAAATCATACATGCCTAATGTGCGTGTGCAAATACCACACACACAAACTCTTCAGGTATTTGTGCATATAAATACCCAGTTAGCCTGAGTATTGGATGCTGTCACCCTGCAGGCTGTCAAGGGTTGGGAGTTCTGCAGATGCTCTGTACTCAGACTGCGTAGGGAACAAATAACTCATCCCTCTGATCAATGGACTCTCTGTGGTGCTGGTGGGCTCCAGAGGGAATACTGTCCACAGGAGTCAGAGTAAGGAAGGCTGTACACAGGGTGAATGGAGATAACTCTTTGGCTTTCAGATCCGTTCCCATTAAACTCAACTAGGCTTAGGCTACATCTCTGCTACTAGCCCGGGGTTTTCACCCTGCTTGCTTACCCACACTCAAGCTAGTTCTCATTGTGCCTCCATTGCCACTACCTGTGCTACCGCGGCTACATTGCTATCAAGAAAGCGCAAGTATGTACACGTGAGCTCATAGCTTAGGCCATTGCCTAAGAAAGCTTGTTCAGGTCTTTTCCAAAAGGGACTTCCTAGAACAAACAAAAGGGGAAGGAGAGACAGAGACTACAATATTTATTGTTAAGTATCAGAGAGGTAGCCGTGTTAGTCTGGATCTGTAAAAGCAGCAAAGAATCCTGTGGCACCTTATAGACTAACAGACGTTTTGCAGCATGAGCTTTCGTGGGTGAATACCCAGTTCATCGGATGCATGTAGTGGAAATTTCCAGGGGCAGATATATATATGCAAGCAAGAATCAGGCTAGAGATAATGAGGTTAGTTCAATCAGGGAGGATGAGGCCCTCTTCTAGCAGTTGAGGTGTGAAAACCAAGGGAGGAGAAACTGCTTTTGTAGTTGGCAAGCCATTCACAGTCTTTGTTTAGTCCTGAGCTGATGGTGTCAAATTTGCAGATGAACTGAAGCTCAGCAGTTTCTCTTTGTGCCTCCATTGCCACTACCTGTGCTACCGCGGCTACATTGCTATCAAGAAAGCGCAAGTATGTACACGTGAGCTCATAGCTTAGGCCATTGCCTAAGAAAGCTTGTTCAGTTTGTTGATTCCCCAAACCACCTTTCAAAGAAATAGGAGCATCCTCTTCCTTTTTGATGAAATACTTATGTTATCAAGCTAGCAATATTGAATGCTAGAATCCACTCTACATTTACACAGCAGGGTTGAGTGAGTATTTACAAAAGCTAGTAAGGTATTTATTTCTGATTTCAGATAAAAGATGTTAAAATAGCATGTGATTAATTGCTAAAGTTAATGCTGGTAACCTGCTGGGGGGCAGAAAAAGCTGCAGAAGGAGATTGTGAAGAGAGAAGGAGAGAGAGTATGAGAAGACAGTAAAGGATGCCTGGTGGGTGAGTGGTGAAGTAGATTATAGAGCCTAGATTTTAGCTTCTCATTAGGGGGTTAAGTTTTGAACTTCTAATGCAGCACAGATCTGGATAAGCCCGGGACATCCTTTTAATTGTAGTTTAATCTATTATACAAGAGCTCAGACAAGATGATCTAATAGTCCCTGAAAATGCAAACGGTATGTAATCATGTCCTCAGAAACACCCCGATATTGTGTAGGGCTCTGTTGTGGGTTCCATAGGAATATAGAAGCTGTCTCCTAGTCATAGTAAACTCGTGGACTGCACAAGAACAAAAAAATAAAGCCGCCATAAGGAAGAAATTACAGCTTGTGTCTCTTGTTAAGTGTGTGTCTCTGTAAGTATGTTCCCATCAAAACCTCACTGACTTAAATGTCAGCAGACTGGGCTGTGTTGCAGCAGCTGACCTGTTGACTATTTTGCTCTTGAGAGACCACCCTCAGATGTGATTGTGAAGCCAGCATTACTCAGACAAGTCAGAGGGATGAGCCATCAGCGTGAGTCGACCACTTCCCATATTGGAGAAACGGGAGGAAAATACTTCTTGGATTGTGCTAATCAGTGGGGCTGCCAAAGCCCTGAGGTCTATTTTCCAAGGTGATGGAGTAGTACTAGATTATAGGTGCAGTTTGGGGCTGCATTGTCAAAATCAAGCACTAAACTGGAGAAAGAATAGTCTGCCAACACACTGGGGAATGGAGCCACTATGACTACTGAATAAGCCATCACCATTACCTGTCCCCTTCCTCCGTAACACCCACATGGATCCCCATGATGCTTCATGTCAGATGAGAGGAGATGGTTCCACAATATCTATTGACTCAAGATACACATTTCTTTCATTTGTCTCAAAAATAAAAAATAATATTTAACACCACACTTAAACAGGACTTTTAATCCATAGATCTCCACACATTTTAGGCGGGAAACTTTAATTATTGGTATTTTATAGATGGGCAACTGACACTCAAAAAAGTCAAAGATAAAATGTTTGAAAATATCCACTAATTTTCAGTGCCTGGTGTAAAACACTGCTCACCTGCCTTGCAGAAGTGCTCAATATCAGGAGTTTCCATTGACTTTAATGGAAATAGCACAAAGGCTTTCTGATTGCCAGACCAGCACCTTATCCACTAGCCCACACCACCTCCAAACAATAAACAGATGCTTTTTTCTATTCTATCAGCAATGACTTCAGCATCACCAGCACGTTATTCACTCCAATTACCTTTTGCAATTCATGATGGAGATGTCTTTTTTTAAAATACTTCTTACTGCATAAAAACTTGAGGTAAAATGTTATTAGGCTGTTAAAGTCTGTGCACGTGCTGTGGAAATCCTCATACTAAGCCTCCCTCTTAAACCAAAAGTTAACATCTGACCAAAACAATTACACCCTGTGAGCTTTCATGGACACCATGAAGACTACTGCTGAATGTGGACATTGCAGTGATTTCAAATGAACAGCAATCCCAGGCATCATCGAGTGCTGTCCCTCAGTAGAAAATTTCCCTTATCTCATTAGCACGGATAAGGCATCAAAGAATAGAAATGCACAACCACATTTATTTTTCTAAATGCATCTGAGTGTGGCTATTTTCCCCCTGGAGCTGGTGTCATGTTACTAAAACAAATATTTTCTTATTAATTTTTCTTGGTAGAATAAGAAGGTGTCTCTTTATGGGTGAAGGCCAACCCACCCAAAGGAAGAACAGTACTAATGACTATTGACTTTCTGCTGATCTGGCCTTTTTAAAATAACCAGTAGCAACCAAGACAGGGGATGGAGGGAGAACAACTCAAGGGGGAGGGTGTACAATTCACTTCAGACTTGAGTAAATGGTTGTCATTTATTATTACAATCTATCTAAATGAAAGCCTTTGAAGAGCTTTTTAAAAGCTCACCATGTCATTTATGTAATGGTGGAACAAGTGTACTTTTGTTTTTTATTTTAGCCTTTAGGGAAACATCAAGCCAAACATAAATAGACAATTCTAAGGGAATGATTATTCCTTTCAAATTGAACAAGATGTATTTTGATCCTTTGTGTGCCATGCAATCTAGGGCCAGGAAAAGAAAATGGTGTGTACAGAGAGTAGGCTAATCAGCCAGCCTTGTGGCAGCATAATAGTGCAGAAGGAAGACATGTGTTTGGAAACTGTACCAGCCCAGTCACTCCCTTGGAAATCTCACATAGGTGATACACATGGGTTTAGTCTAGACAAAGCTTTAAGGTGTGGTGTTAGAAAGTGTTCGCTAACATGTTCTGAAAGTCTAATATGAATGCTTCAACACCAGCTAAACTAGTCAAGTTAAAGCTTAACCTCACTTGGCTCTGACACTCCCTTAGGCCAGGTCTACACTACAAACTTATATTGGGAGAACTACGTTGCTCAGGGGTGTGAAAAATCCGCACCTGAGTGACTCCGTTATACCAATTTAACCCCAGTGTAGACAGCACTATGATGATGGGAGAGCATCTCCCATCGATATAGCTACCGCCTCTCAGAGGTGGATTAACTATGCCAACAGGAGAAGTCTCCCATCAGCGTAGTGGCATCTTCATGAGAGATCATAAGCCCTTAGTCTGAGCAAGACAGAGGAGGTGGAGAGTGATCATTACAGACACTACAGCACTTCCTGTTGGCCTATTAAAGGAAAAGCATTGACATTCTCCTTATGGTTACATGCTTGCCCTCACGTCCTGAGGATTAGCACAGCATCAGGGAGGGGATTTGAGATCCCAAAGAGAAGATGGTGGACCTCGAATAAGAGGATGACAAAGGAAGGTCCATGCTTAGTGAGTGCCTGGGAGGAAGAGCTGCAGAAAGCTGTTCTCTTGGGATTCCGACTACAGTAGTTCTTGGGAAGGCTGCTCTTCTCATTGCTGTTGGGGTGAAAGCCTGCCCTCAGTCTGTTAGTATTTGGAGGGAGAGAGGGAACACGGTCAGCCCAGAACAACCAAAAGAACCCATTTCCTTAGAAACACCTCCAAAGAATTAATTAAGCCTCCTTTGAACTGCCACTTTTCTAATGCAGTGAGGTAACATTCTGTCTAGGTATTGATATGGCCCCCACCACTACAATAGCTGAGCACCTGCATCTTCCAAATGAATTAGAGGGCAGCAATTCAAAATTGTAACATAACACAAATTAACTGTGCTAAAGATAACTTGTGTACAAACAGTATACACATTCCCCATTTACTGCAAGGTAATTCTGAATAAATAGACCTTCATTCTTGCAATCCAGACAAGTCAAGTCACTCTGGCTTCTTTGCATGCAAATGCCTACTTACTATACATAAAAATGGAGTTTATATTATCAGTTTAGAATATCAATACAAAACAGAGACAACGGGCCACATTCTCCTCTCATTTCACATGGGTGTAAATCTGAAGCAGCTATCCTGACTTTGATGGCATTGCTCTTGATTTACACTATCTTAATGGAGCAGAATGTGGCCCATTTTCTTTGTCTCATTTCCAGATAATGAAATTGTTACAGAGAAAAAGTTTAGGTGAGTGTAATTCATAACAATTATAATTATATCTCTTCCAGTAAGAAGTCACTGTAGGACACACAGTACATTCTTATATACTGCATTATTGTTCAGAGAATTAAGCGTATGGTTAATATTAAGGATTTAGTGCAGAAAACAACTGCAAAATATAGAAATGCAAGTGTTTCTAATGAGTCTATTACCCTAGTCTGGGGAGGCAGCATGGAGCAGGGGATAAGGCATTAGCCCGCGAGACATGAGATCACTTCTCAGTTCTACTATTGAACTGTTTTGTGAACCTGGGAAAGACACTTTACTGAGTTTATGGTTCCCCTTTTTCTAACTTGTCTATGAAGATTGCCAGCTCTTGAGGGTAGGAGAGGGTGTCTGTCTATTTCTACAGGTGAAATCCTGCATCCACTGAATTAAATGGACGGTTTTCAATTTAAATAATCTCCCTTGCCTGAAATTTAGCCCTTGTAGTCACAGTGAAGGACAAATGGGGGAAGGGGGGAAACAAACAAGACGACTTCTTTCCTTTAAAAACGCGTGTGAGCTTGTGCCTGTGAAAGATAATCTGGGATTGTGAATGTCTAATGCTCATAAGAGGCTGACAGTGCTGGAAACCTACATTCTTTATTTTTCCATAGATCAAGTACAGTATGGGCAAGTAGTGGTGCCAGCTTCCACAAACTGCTCTACCAGTGTGACTTAAGTTTGACTTGCAAGGATAACTATCAAAGGAGGAGTGGCTTATTTTTCATGTCTAGTCAATTCTTGGCCACCCTGAAGAAGCTGTCAAAGCAATACAATAATTAATGTCAGATTTATTGCTGATTTTTTTTTGCTATGTGGACATTAACTCAACAAAGAACACCAGATCCATTTCCCATAGAGTACTGATTGACCATAAAATGGAGTAAGACCACTTTTGAGGCAAAGACACATAAACAGGGGATGGGGCAGGGAACTTCTGCAGGATATCTATTTTCAGTCCAGTTGATATTATTTAAAACTGGCAAGAACCTTAAGGACCAGTTTCTTGCTTGCTTTGAAAGAAGAGTCAGAATAACAAAGCTATTATATTAAATAACATTAGAAGAGTAGCCAGCTGAAAAGTTCATGAACTGGAGATAAAATCATTCAGGTTGGCAGGGCATGGGGTACATGAAACATGAAAAAGCTCATGGAAACTAAGACAGATAAGACACAGTGATTTTTGCACTGTTTAGCTCTTAGTTTTACATAATGAAGATAAGCAAAAATAACTAGGAGAATAACTTTATTTTTATTCATGTACATGACTCTCCTGGAATAGTCTGATTGTGTATCACCCATGTAGTGCATCTCTGAACTTCTCTTCTTTGACACAACAGTTGTTTGTTGAATTCATTTCATGTATGGTCTGCTCTGCAACATATGCTCCAATTGCTATTCTGTTGGGCTTTGTTTTATTACATCTGAAAAGAATTAAACAAACTTTTTCCTTTTAAAAAAGGGGTGGAGGAGAAAATAATATTAATAATGCTTTAATATATGTATAAGTGATATTTGATTTTTCAGAATCAGTTATTTATAACATGTCATTCTTCATATAGATATGAATTGATATTGTAGCTATTTCTTCTGTCCAGATAACTTGTACAAAGATACAGAAATTATGGGCACACTTCCCTTACTAACTCCATGGTTAGAGGGAGGAGAACTGAGGGAAAGGTAAGGAAGACAGGAATGACACCCCCATATTATCAAACAAGGCCCTCGTCCCTCAATCCTGAAGAAGCTCCTCCATGGCAACTGGACGGTGCAAAATTTGGGGCTGTTGTTGAGCATCCGTCATTCCTGGCAGATCCCATAGATGGCCATCAGAACTGAATGCTGCTCCAAACAGCCACATGAACTCCTGCAAAGTCCCCTCCATGGCTACAACAGCACAATGCCATCATGACTCCAAATTTAGAAAATGGATTAAAAACAAGCATTTCTTTATGAAATGCAGAGTTAGCAAGTGAAATCGTTGCTGCAGGATATCCTGTTGGTAAATAGTTACAAAAATAGCCTTTATAAAAAAAAGAGCAGTGGTCAATGGATATGGTTCAGGTTTATGAGCCAGGAACAGAGTGCTGTGCTGACCCCAAATGGCCCAGAAATCAGGTATAACAAGATCCAGTGTGTTTAAGTTGAAACTAGGCAAATTCAAACTAGAAACAGGCCATACATTTTGAACAGTGAGATTATTTGACCATTGGAACAATTTGCCCATGTTTGTGGTGGATTCTCCATCACTGGACATTTTTAAATCAAGATTGGATGTTTTATAAAAGACATGCTTTAGCTGAAACAGGAATTAATTCAGGGAAGTCCTATAGATGGCCTACTTTATACAGGAGGTCAGTCTAGATAATCACAATGGTCCACTCTGGCCATATAATCTACGAACAATCTAAGGCCTCATCTTCACTATAAAATTTAGCAGACAGTGCTTCATACAACTTTCCCTTGTGCTACACTAACTACACTGTATCAGCTAACTTGACTCTTCACAGTTGTGTTCTACCATGACAAAACTATATAATGAAGACAAGGCTCTCTTAGCTGGTCTTTAGACTCTGGTTCCTATAGATTTGGACAGATTTTATTTTAAAGACAGCCTGCCTTTCTTTTGATCTGCTACAGATAGATTTATTTAGGGAGCACATATAGCTGCCATTGCAGCCTGAAACAGGGAGTTTTGGTCTGCATCCAAGCCTCCCCCAGAGTCTTGCAGAGAATGAATCTATTGTCCAGATGCAGCCACAATAGAGATGGGCTCAAACCAAGACATTTGTATCTGGATGCAGAAATGAGTGCACTTTTTCCCAAAATGTGTCCCCATGGGGTAGAATACCAATCAGAAAGGGACTGGTAGGCAGCACTGAAATGTGGCCTTGCTTTGCAACGTGGATTTCACCTCTTTGACCTCTCTGTATTATTGCTACATGAAGCTTGAATACTCATGATTTAGGTTGGTATGGTAGAGTTTACTCTGAGCAAATATCACCTATAAGTGGAGAGTTACTATAAATGAAATTGCTGTTTGCATACTGCAGAGTATTGAAACCATTCAGGACATTTACTGTATCTGCATGCACTGTAACTGGGCTCCACTGTACTATAAAATAACTATATTCATTGTAAACATGTAATCATTGTCCTTAATACTAGTACTCTGGGACAAACACTACAAGAGGATGCATAGAATCCTCATAATAATAAAGGGCATTACTGTAAAATGAGACAGCTGCGCTCTGTTAAACCATTAGTTAGTGTATCATCAACATTTTTACTTGCTTTGAATTGGTTTGCTGAGAGCAATTGTAACACACTCCTAAATTACAAGGCACCATAAAACCATTTGCACATACGCAACCTGTACTGTACTATCCTATTCCTGGCTCCAGTAAATCAGAAAACACATATTTCCTGAACCCTTTAAAATGGTTCTGAGTACTCAAATTTACATATTATTTTAGCTTCTGGATATTTTGAATCCATTATTGGGTAACATTTTTTGATTTCTAAGGTATTCTACTAAGTGAATCTTAAGAAGATTTAGTACACCAGAGGCATCCAAATGAAAAGATCAAATGTTTAATAAAAGACTAAAAGTCACCTCGGTTTACATAAATCCTAGATAACAATATGGCAAAACTCCTTTATTTGAGGCATGAATAGGTAATGAGAACACTATGAAAGGTTCCCTTGTATATTTTCAATCTATCTCTGAAAAAGCTTCCCAATTGTGACAAATAGCCAAACACATCAATTAATAAAACTGAAACCCACTCTAAATTTACTCTTCATTTTTAGTTACAATAGATTTTGCATTATAACAATAAACATGCAAGTGAATAAATATGCAGATACGAAAACATCTGCTTTAAACATTAGAAAGAAAGGTATAATTATGTGGATGCATACATGATATAATGCTGAGGATTCATTATATATTTCTGATGTAATAAAAGAATAAACTGAGCTTCTAGCCATCCAGGGGATAATTTACTTTTAAAAATGTTATAATTTATTAATAAATAATCATGAACATGGAAAGGCATACTAGTTGTCATGCAATCAATCAGTGCTGGTTTCTAGAGGGCTACTTCCATTCATTGACAGTAGGTTTTATAAGAAAGAAAACATTTGAGAAGTTGACAACTACAATGTACTATGCTACAGATTATCATAGCACCCACTGGCCTCCCTGATTGGCATTTTTGAGATTGAGAGCAGAGTATATCAAAAATCCCTCAAATATTCATTGATCACTTAAAAAGTCCTTTAGGACAATCAATGGGGTTCTCTTGAAGGATCCATCATTGTTTGGATGGTAACTGACAGGACTATGGAATGAAAATATGCTGGTCTAAGAAAAAAAATGAAGAGAGTCTGGGATTTAAAAAAGGAATTTCCCTGCAAGACATTCTGTGCATGGTTACATTAATTGGGGATGGTGCTTTGACCCTTGTTTTGGAGATATTTCCCAGGTCTGTTTAGTAATGATATACATTACAGAATGTATCCTGAAGTTCCTAGTCAGGACTCAAATCATGCCTCTCAGGCATCCCTTTATGGGGTACACTTTAGTTTTACATACACTCAGTTAGCTCTGCTGGCCCATGCATGGGAAGATGCACCCATGGCTTTGCCCCCAGAGGGAAGCAGGAAGTGTCCAGTCCCTGCACTTCCTGAATGACTCAATCAGATGACAAATGACTTTTAAAGGTTAAAACCAACATCTTAAACTCACAGGCAGCCAGTGTAGCTCAATGTAAAACTCCACTTAATAAAACAGGCAACTGTGTTCTGTATTAGCTTCAGTTTCCGAATGGTCTCAGGATTTAATTGAAATTAATACTCAATTAGAATGGTCTACTCTTGAGTGTCAAAGGTATAATTGTAGCAAGGTGCAATGAGGCAATGACAACACAACACAATATTAATTTTAGTTATAATAAAAGCAGTGGGCTTGGATGCTGATACAGCAATCAGGATAGTCTAGTATTAGTATTAAGTTTGCCACATCTGAGATGCACCAATTTGTATTATTTCTTGTTCATTTGTCACATCCTATGTTAAATTAATTCACTGAAACTGTAAAAATGATATAACCATTTTCATTTTACCTTCTGCAATTTCTTATTTATCTCTAAGTTCTATTTTGTTTAATAACACTTACACATAAGAATTCTCGAGCCTTCAGCTCGAGTAAGCAGATAAGTAACATTACTTAATGAATGTGCATTTTATACTGTATCTACCCTCAAGTCCTCACCAACATCCACATCTGAAAAAACTAGTCACACTCACCTCACCAAAGTTACATGGTGAGGGCCGTTGACCATAGCTGTTTCTCAGCATCCAGTCACAGCCTCGGGTTCAACAATATCCATAAATTGTGAACCTGTGTCAGAGATGGAGACTGCTTCCGCTTGACCTGGGATACACCAATAGAATCTTATCCAGCTCCTCTGGTTGCCTCTCCCAGCCAACTAACATTATCTAAGTCTTATCTTGTTTGAGCCTTAGCCAGTTAAACTTCATCCATGCTACAGTCTCCTGCTGATACTGGGTCATTCACTCCACTGCGCTGGCAGAGTCAGATGAAATGGAGGCATAGATGTGTATGCTATCAATGTGTTGAACAACTGCAGATCATGGCTGAGAAGCTGGCCCTGCTGAAGTCAGCGGCAAAGCTCCCATTGACTTCACTGGGGCCAGGATTTCATCCCATGTTTCCTTACTAGTACAGCTGGTCAAAAATTAAAATGTCATTTTCCTCAAAATGAAAACATTTAAAAATGTGTCAATTCTGATGAAAGTTGCCATAGAAAAATTAAATTTGAAATGAAAAAACTGTTTCAGAAAATTTTCATTTCAGAAAATTTCAAATTTTTGTTTCGCATTTTATATTTTTTTCATTTCTATATTTCATGACATTTCTAGATCAAAGAGTTTCTTGTTTTTGTCAGTGTCAAACTGTTCCATTGCCACACAAACAGGAGAAACATTTATCTAAAAAAGATGTTTCACTCAGTACTAACCAGCAGCTGCCCTTAATGATTTTAAAAATCAAATCAAATCTTGGAATATTTCAACTATTGTCATATTATGACACATCAGTTAGTAGTAGTGCATAATACTATGCACAGTATGCACTAGCACATGTAATAAAATAATGTAAAAAAAAAATACAAAAAATAAAAATCTGAAAAATTTTGTTTTGGAAAACTGACATTTTTTGGAAATTCCTTTTTGTGGGAAATTTGAAAAGCATTTGGTTTTGTACTGAACTGGAAAAAAGCAAATTTTGAAATGTGAAAATTTCCAGTGAAATGGAAAGTCCAAGTTTGACCAACTCTACTAGCAGCCTGGCATAACAAATTGACCTGAACAGGATCGGGAGACAGAATGGAACTCCAAGGTACCATTAGTGCAGATGAACACTTTCCCGTAATGATACTCTAAGCCAGGGATCAGCAACCTTCGGCATGCGGCCCACCAGGGCAAGCACCCTGGCGTGCTGGGCCAGTTTGTTTACCTGCTGCATCCGCAGGTTCGGCCGATCGTGGCTCTGTCATAGGTCTCACCCCCACTTAGAGCTGTTGGGTTCCAAAGTGGGGACCTGCCTTGGTTTCCCTCTAAACTAAAATCCTAGTTTCGATCTGGTAAAGCTGCCACCACTCAATCAGGTATGTGGATTGGGATACAGTCCTTCCCCAAAATCCTTGGGGATCCCAAGAGCCCCAAATCCATGGAGTTCTTACACCCAGGAGAAATAAACCATTCCCCCCTGCTTCCTCCCCCCTCCCTTTTCCTAGGAGAGATACCGGGATCCACTACAGAGGGATGCTTCCCTCCTCCCCTTTCCCTGAGAATCCACCCAAGGAAAGATCAACCAAGTTCTTAACAGAAAAGATTTATAAAAAAATAAAAAGAAAGTAACTTGTCTCTGTAATCCAAGATGGAACCATACACAGGGTCTAAACTTATTAATCTCTGGAGAGAATCCCCCCCTCCTTTCTTTCTCAGTAAAAGCAAAGTAACAGCAAACAGGAATAAAGAATTTTCTTCAGCAAACACACAATTGCAAATGTAGAAATCAAATTATAAGACTAATCCACCTTTCTAATTAATACTTACTATTGAATAGTAGGAACTACTCCAGGAGAACTTGGAGACATGACTGGCCTCTCTTAGATCCAAAAAAAGAACACTCTAACAAAGAACACAGACAAAGGCTTCCCTCCACAGAGATTTGAAATTATCTTGTCTCTGATTGGTCCTCTGGTCAGGTGCTCATCAGGTACTGCATGTTAACCCTTTACAGGTAAAAGAGACCTTAACCCTTAACTATCTGTTTATGACAGGCTCCCACTGGCCAATGCGGGCGGCGGGAAGCGGCGGCCAGCACATCCCTCGGTCCGCACCACTTCCCACAGCCAAAAGTGTCTCCATCTGCTCCTGCTAGGCAGCACATATGTATCAACAACACCTCACGGTCAATGATATCAAAGGCAGCCTTTAGAGCTAACAGAGTTGGAATATGCTGCTTACAGTATTCTGCAACCTGCACAAAATATTTAAGCAGAAGATGATCCCAAGCAGATTCTAAATTTAGTTTTTAAGAGAATGTAAACTTGAATATTTTATCTGTAAATTTTATCAGGGAAGAAGCTACCAAAAAAACCCCAACTGTTTGATTTTTCTGTTCAGGGTGTGATGTCAGAATAGACCCCTCTATCTAAAGCAAGTAGGCCAGAGCTAGGTAGGTATCAGGGGACATCTTGTACACACACTTTTAGGGTCCAAACTTGTCAGCTACTAACGTGTTTGCACAATGTACTTTGAAAAGAGGAGCTGGGGAATTTAGACTGCAGATCAGCACATGCATTAGAATTTAAAACCACTTTAGTTAGTGTCCCTGAACTTCAGAAACAGAATAATATAACAGCATGCAAATATGGTTTTCTTTGAACCATGTTTGCTTTGTTGCTGGCTGGCATGGATAGAAAATATTGTATCTTTTTACTGTCCCTCATTAGGTGGCACAAGCCTTGAGATGCAAATCTCCTCCTGTCCCATGTGGACCATAATTGTCCCATATATTGATATTGCCAATTACTTCAAACATTTTGAATGATACAACTAAAACATTGGACAGCATTTTCCATCTTTAAAGGTTTCTCTCTTGCTAGTTTTTGCTGCGTTACTTCCACTATGTTATTATGTCTGAGGAATACACAGCATCCTCAACTGATACAGAATGTATCTGCTTATCTTCTGAGAGAGGCAGGCCACTATAATATGCTTGTGCTCAAATCTCAGCACTATCTTCTGTTCACATCTGTGTGCAATTTGAGGTCTTGATTCCACAGATCCTAAGTCTATGTAGTCTTCCATAGATTTTTAAAGCCAAAAAGGGACCTTTATGATCATCTTGTCTAACCTCTTCCATAGGACTTCACCCAGTAATTTGTGTATCAAGTTATTTGGTTACACTGGACCAGGGGTTGGCAACCTTTCAGAAGTAGTGTGACGAGTCTTCATTTATTCACTCTAATTTAAGGTTTCGCGTGCAAGTAATACATTTTAACATTTTTAAAAGGTCTCTTTCTATAAGTCTATAATATATAACTAAACTATTGTTGTATGTAAAGTAAATAAGGTTTTTTAAATGTTTAAGAAGCTTCATTTAAAATTAAATTAAAATGCAGAGCCCCCCGGACCGATGGCCAGGACCTGGGCAGTGTGAGTGCCACTGAAAATCAGCTCGCGCGCCGCCTTCGGCACCGTGCCATAGGTTGCCTACCCCTGCACTGGACCATATCTTTTAGAAAAAGACATCCAATCTAAAATTTAAAGATATCAATCACATTCCCTGGTAAGATATTTTGGTGATTAAATTATCCTCACTAAGAAAAACAGACCATATTTCTATTTTTATTTTTTGTAGCACCTCATTCATGGACCAGGACCCCCATTGGGCTAGATGTTGTAGAAACACAGAAAAAGACTGACTATAATGGAATGGTCTAGTTATTGCATAGTCCTGCCTTGAGAGCAGGAGACTGGACTAGAAGACTTCTCAAGGTCCCTTCCAGTCCTACAATTCTATGATTCTATCTCTGCCTCAAAGATCTTACAATTAAGCCTCTTAATCATCCCTTTAAGAAGCTAAATAGATTGAGCCCCTTTAATAATCAAGTCATATTTTCCAGTCTTCGAATAGTTCTTATAGCTTTTCTGTACCCTCTCCATTTTTCAACATCCTTTTAAAAGCATAGACAGCAAAACAAGATGCACTATTCTAGTAGTCGATTCACCTGGGAGGCACAGCACAGCAATGCCTGAAATGTATCCTTCCAAGAATGGCAGACATACCTCTCAGGAAATGGCTGAAAACTTAGAAACTTGCTGCCCTAATGAAGTTTCCAGAACCTGATCTAGACAGGCAAAAACAAAGGTACCTCACCTCATAGCCTGAAGTCTTTTTTCTTTTTTTAATCTCATTTTGCCTTTTTTCCCCCTGGCAACATGGTGGCTAGCATTTCTGAAAGTAGCAGGCATAGTTCTTAAATACCAGCCATATTGGATAACCTTAGCTAACTTGTATTTTAATTTTGCAAATAAGTTGTTGCAATGATAAACACTCTAGTAACTAAAAACAAAATACATAAACATTGGCTTGAGTCTGAGTCCTAAACAAGTGACTGGTGCATTTAACGGTTTGAGGAGAAGATGAAATGGGCATTTTGCAAGCATGGATATGTTTTTGAGGTTTGGACTAGTCTTTTTGCCTTGTATTTGCTGTATTTATATCTTTTCTCCTCAAATCTTCCTCCTAACACTTTGATTTCCACTCTGCACTGCAGTGACTGACAAGAGAAGCTCTTTTCTTTACTTCCTAGAAATTACCAAGTGAACTATATATTAATTTGCCTTGTAGGACCCTGAAAACATTTATGTTTAGTACTGACCTCTAAGAAAAGTTCCTTCATCAGACAAAACAACAAAGAGAAGGAAGGGGACAGGATACCAAAATCCTGTAAGAAAGAATCTGTAAGGTGGGGGACCAGGAGGTGCACTACGAAAAATTCAAGTCTTGAGGTAACTCACTAAAAAGCAGTCCATTAAAGGCAAGGACCAAATCTGGAGTAAGGAGTCATAAGGGAGTTGCTCCAAACAGAGTTTATTGGGTATTTCATCCTCTGCTTCACAATGGCATCAAACCACTGTGCTGTCTGATGTTCACAATACAATCTCCATATGCTCATTAGGATTATACTCAGGCAGCATCAATGGATGCTCCAGTAGCTCATCGAAACAGCCCTGTAGTAAAGTGCTAAGGAAACCCTTGTAAGCCCAGGATTTGAGTCTAAACACATACATCATAAAACCAAAGGAAAGAGGCTCCAGCTGAAAGGAAACCTACAAACCTCAGATGACTCAAAAAATTAGTCATGTTTCTCTAACTCAGAGAAAGCCTCTGAATGAAACCTTAATCCAGAAGAATCAAAGGAGCTTGTACAAGAGTCAGTTATGCTACCATTGGGACTGAGCTCCAAGTTGCCGATGCTAAATCACCTTTCAGAAACTACCTCTGCCCTCCTAAAGTAATTCACTAAACTCTGCTAGTCAATCAAACTCCTGCTAGAACTAAAGTCCTCCAAAAAAAATTGAAATCTTGGACCCAGAAGCAGGGTTGTGAGCAATGGAAAATCCATTGCTGAAGCACCACGCAAATCTTTAACTGACACAGAGCTACAAATTGATGCAGCTAGAGGAATCCCACAGTTCCTGAAAGCCTTGCTCATTACTCACTGCCAAACTGTTTATGCAGTTACCGTGCACAGGGTCTTAGTGAAGTACTTATATCCACTTGAATACCTTCATAAGTTAAGTAATCAGATCTCATCAGAATGCAAATGAAGAAAGTGATGGAAGCTCTCCCTGGGAATTATGTTACCTACCCCACCCTCCCTCCCATGCACTAAGTATCTTGAAAAACACTTGAAAATCTGATCTGATACAAAGCTACTTCCTCCTGGTGAAAAAGATTAACAATGACAACTAACTGTCCAATTTTATCTCTTTTAGCTTATTAAAGCTGGGATCTATTTTTGGCCTTCACTGATTATGTGAAAAGATACTTTCAGGAAGCTTTCAGTGGGAGTATTTGAAATATTCAATAAAAAGTTGCTCTTTTTATCTCTCTCAGTTGCTTTCTTCAAAGAGAACAATCATTTGAAAGGTTTTCCTCAATAATCATTTCACATGGCACTTACATTCTGCAAATAGTCTTTTCCTTAGGAAGCAGATTGTCCAGTTGCTTTGTAGGTTACACTGCAAAAACAGCTTTGTTGTTCCTCAATTAAATATAGGTCATGTAAATTTCTCTAACATACTCACAGGGCTGTTTCCCATGTCTAAACTAGAGCTTCACAACAGATTAAAAAGCCAAGAACAATAATCAATCATTAGTTGACCTTCTGAACTACATGGTAACCTCAAATAAGGTAAGCAACCAAATGCTTCCATGCTTGCCCAAAGTTTAGCTGAACCTTTTGGGTCTAAACAGCCCATGAAGCCTCATGAAAGCAAGCATTCTTGTAAGTATCTTTCAGTAGAGCTGATTAAAAAAAAAAAATCCACCCCAAAAATCCAATAATTTGGCATTTGTTTTAATCCCAACGTGGAACAAAGCAATCCAAATATTGAAATCTGACGAATATTGCAAAAGTATTTTGCTTTGGAAAGTCAAAGTGTTTTATTGAGGTTTGCCAAACTGAATCAAAACATCATTGATCTGTGTCCACCTAAGCTGCCATGGTGACTGGTGGGCATTGTAGTTCATGTGTCTCATGCCCCCATTTTGCCCTCTGCATTACAGTCATGGGATTCCTTTGATGCCAGTTCCGCCAGAGGCAAGATCTAATGCATTATGGGAGATGTAGGGAGCGGACTCAAAGAAGAAGGGGAGCATGAGGCTTCATAGCAGCTCAGACAGAGACAGATTAATGTTGAATTGTCTCAAAACATAATTTTCAATTCAGTTCAACAAACTGAAATGTTTTCATGGGGGGTTACCCCACCTAAGACAATATTTCATTTCAGTTTTCTAATGAAAATTTGAAAAAAAATCAGCAAAATTTAATGTGGAAACCAAATTTTCCATTAAAAAAACCAAAACAACATTTTGATGAAAATTCCAAACCAACTCCAATTTCCAGAACTTTCTTTCTGCTTCCTGCAGAAAATAGGCCCTCCTGCATCATTTCAGCACTTCTGCTTTTACTCTCAGCCAGCACACAGAACTGCAGGGGAGCACAAAATGAAATATACTAAAAAGAAAGTTAATCAAGCATTATCCAACTTCACCAAGAGTTCAAAGTGTGCATTTGGGGTTGGGGAGGATTTCTTATTCTGTCTACCTTCCTTCATCCATGGCTAATAGTAACTTCAAGGACAATTACTTAGTAATCTCCATGAGCATATAATGATTCTGTTCTATGTTGGTAAAATATTACAATTGGAACATTATTTCAAATCAAGCTTTTTTGTATTTAAAAGCTAGGCATTCCTGCCCTGCCCATATAGTGATTTTCTCCATCTCTCTATTGTCGCAGCAGTACTTATCAGGAGGAGAAAACCATGAAAACTTGTGAAATGATTCAGCCTGTAAAACAGATTAAATCAGATTCTGTTACTTATGGCCAAATCCTGCTCCCAGTGAAGTCCGTTAACTCTATGACTCCCAATTGTTCATGACTTTCATTCAGTAGGCCCATGATTGGGCCCTTGATACATAACATGACATGACATTGCATAGAGGAGAATGACAAGTATAATTTTTAGTAGCAGATCATGTCATCAGGAGTCATGATTCTGAAGCTTTAGGACAGAGAACAGAAGCAAGTTTACCCAGAACTGATTTCTTAAGTCACTAATAGGGTCACTGTTTAATGTGAAGCATGAAATAGAGAGAGACAGAGGAAGAAATACTCCCTCATCCTTCCTCCATCCTGACAAAAAGGAAATGAAATGCCAACTTTTTATCTTTTGAAGTACGCTACTGTTACAGAAGGAACTCAGATAGCAGAATTTACACAATTTGGTATTTTCAAACAATACAGTAGCTCAATGCACTATATTATCAATAGAGAAAGGAAAATGAACAAGCTCTTATCCAAGGCACACACATTTCTTTTCTATGGCACCTGTACTCTATTGCATATGGAACCTTACATTAGACGGACCGTCTGGTGGTACAATGCAATTATTAACCACTCATTCATGTGCAAGTGATGAATCCCAGCTCCCAAAGCCTCTGTAGGGATATCCAAATAAAGAGAAACAGGCTTTTCTTTATTCCTTTCCTGAGAGGTACATAACCTAAATAGTAAGTAGGGCATGTTCAACTCTTTACTCATACCAACAAATTAACTCTTAGAAAAAGTTCCAAATCTACAAATGCACAAATTCCGCCTAATGTGACCTGCACCAGCACTTTCTGTGACACATTTACATTAAGGCAGAAGAAGGCATAGTTCTTCCAGCTATAGCCATCATGCAGTTAAATCCCTCTTTCAATGGATCTTGAACATACTAGTCCATTGAAGAATAGGTTTTGCTTTACTCTTAACCAGGCCATCGGTGCAGAAGCAGACACTTTTATTTGCTTACTGATATGTGAGTATAAAAATTCCAACCCATGTTTCTTAATATACACTTCTTTAGTGCTAAACACAATTTGTTTAAACAATAGACTACTGGAGGATATTTCTCTGGATTAGTTCATGCCTACTCTAGACTTAAATTTGATTACTTAAATGGTTAGGCTTTGGCACAAATTTGGTTTCCAAGAGAAATCTACTTACTGCAGTGGAATTATGTAAAGAGGAGCTGCTGAATATTTTGCTATTATTCTATTGTGGATGCAAAGAAAGACGACTCAAAACCAAGAGAGTTTTAAAGTGATTGAGTGTCTGTCTGATTAAAACAGACTTTTTCATTGTTCCGCAAGTGTCTCCTGTATTTATAATCTACTTGGAATTTCAAGTTGGGAAAATACTATCAAACAACACTGTAGCACTGTCACACCTTATCCCTCATAATCATCATGAAGCCTGAGCAGGAACAGTTTATGATACCAGAGGAGTAGTGTATTAAATCTCAGTGTGGCACTACAAATTTATGAACTAATTAATGTGTAATGGTAATGGGCTTTGTCTGTGTATACTGTGCTGCTCTAGCGCAGAAAAATAAATCTTTTCATTAACACTGTCTCAGCTATGGATCTGAGGAAGCTTCAAGTGTGGATTTAAACAACCAACCAATCACTGGAGCTTGGTGTTTCCTCTCCCAGCAACAGCTTTTACCAGTCTCAAACCCACTTCATTTGACATTCAGACCTAAAATTTGCTTCACCTCATCAGCAACAGGCTGTGATCTTTCCCTCAACCTTCACATTCTCAAAAAAGTGTCATTTTTGCATGTGCTTTCAGGAGGAATTAAAAAACCACCAGTCAGGCTAGGTTACGTTAATGCTGAAGAAAGGCAGAGGCAATCCAAGAAAAAAAAGGGGAATCATTTAAAATGTTTAGGACTTTATAAGGGAAAAAACCCAAATTGTACCCAGAGCATAAATAATATAGAACATTGCCAATGATTCACCACTTACAATAATAAACTAGAGCTTTCCACCTCATTAACCTTCGCGAGCCTGTACATGCTACTCTTCCTGACCTTGGGCAGTTAGTACCCAACACATTGTTACTAGCAAGAACAAAAGAGATTACTCAACAATATACTGTGTCACTTCAGAGGAGAATCAATTTTTCCTCTCCTTGGCTGTAAGTCCAAGTCAACTTGTGCTGTCCTGTTCTTTGCTTCTCTTCAGCTTGACGTGCTCCTTAGATTTGATGTTCCTGTGGCTGTACCTTTTTTCCACCAAGTTTACCCGCAAACAGGGCTTCTTCACCTGGTGGGCCCTCATTGTCCATTAGGCACCTTTGAACTGATCCTTTTGGGGTGGGCTTCTCATTTATTATTTTCAGGATCTGTTTTCATCTAACAGCTTTTTGATCAATTCTCTTTTCCACCAGTTATATTTCCTTTCCATTTTGTCCTTGATACTCCCTCTCTGGTACATCTATAGATTTTATTTCCTGCTACTTCCCTTCTCTAATAGTGTCTGTTCACATACCCAGGTCTATGTTTTTTTCCTGTTTCTCCTGACCTGGAACCTTTCCTATTTTCCTTGTTTCCTCCTCCTCACTTCCCAGTCCCCTTCTTTTATTCTCCTGTTCTTTTAATTTTATCCCTTCACTCTTATGCCAGCTCCTGTTCATCTGCTAGCTCAGCACCTAGATCCCGCTCCTTCTCTAATAGCTTTTTCCAGTTTCCCCCTTTGAGTGGATTCTGAGCCCCCTCCCATTGGCTCTCCCCGCCTCCCCACCGGACAGCATTCTACACTGCTGCATCACATCTGCAGCAGGCGTTAGTGCCTGGGGGAGGGTTACTACACTCACCGCCCTGCTAACATTCACGTCCCTATGCACACCTAGGCGGGGTTTAATGACTAACTAACTTATGCTCCTATCATAATTTATCTTAGCTCTCGATTAGAACCATTCTATTCAGTATATATCTGTTTACATGGTTCACTTTTCCCATAGATACCAAACACTCATAGGGTTAGTGGGGTTTCACCACTCACATTTTTTTGGTAACTGTAGCAGCCTTTTTGGAGGTACCTCTTTTGTATTATGTTCAGAGCATCTGGGAACTGGTTCAAATACCTCATTGTGTCCGTTTCTCCTTGGATTACACAGGCTTAGGTATGGGAGAAAGGAATATATTATACCAATGTACAGCCAAGGGCCCTCAAAGCAATATTGGAATTTGCCCAGGGTCCTTGAAGCAAAAGACCTGAAAAAGCACTTTAAATTCCAGCCATCATATTCTAAAACTTTAAAACAGTAGACCATCCATTTGCTTTTGAGGGATCTGTGAATCTGGATATCAGGTCCCATAAGTTCTTTCAAGCAATCAAAGATGAAAATCATACATTCCCTTTACAGCACTGTGATGTGTATTTTGATGTAGAGCAAGTTAATTGTTTCTGCTCATTTACTCCAATTACTTCATGGTCTTGTTAATCAGGCAGTTCTATTCAGTATTATTGTACCGACTCCTTCATAACAACTGCTTCCTGGGTTTTGTTTTTTAACTCATTAAGGGTATGGACATGTACACCCTGGTGGGAAGTAAATCTAGGCACAGACATGGGAACAAGTCCACCAATGTTATATTAACAGACAGGCCGCAGCAGCAGTTTGTTCATGCCTCTGACTGATTCTTCCACTAGCCTCTAATTTTGTGTGCACTGTTATATAGGCACAACCTACTGAGCAGGCAAATGAAAGAATTAAGGCAACTAAGTCCCATATTTCTTCTCTGCATAGCTGTCCTTTTATTTTCAAAATGTGATGGGAGCAGAGAGGTTATATATAATTCTTAGCCACACAGACCCTCTATTGAATAATGACATGTAACAAATAGAGTCTTTAAGCTCAGCCCTGGATAGACGGTGGCACACACAGTTTGTCCTGGGGTGGAGCAACTAGGAAAGAATTTTGACTCCTCTGCTCCCCTCTCCCTCTGGGGGAAACTGGGGAGGAAATAGATTACAACAAGCCTGGATAGGGTGTAATTTACTTTCTCCCCTCCCCCCACATACTCTGTCCTGCAAGTGGATGATAGGGGAGCACAGCCAGGGCTCTTCTCCTTCCACACCTTTGTCCGTCTGTCACAGATGCAGATAGTACCCAGAGAGCAGAAGCTTCACCTTGTTGCATCAGGCTAGGACCTGAGTAAGCTAAGCAAGGGAAACTTCTTTACTCTAGCTCTCTGATGAGCTGAGTAATACAAAGGCACACTGAAGCCCGTAAATTGATTAAGCAGAATCCTGAAATAATGTATGAGTGTATTAGCAGATAAACCTATATATAAAGAAAAGCAAACCTGACACAAAATGTATAATGTCTAAGAGGCTAGACAACTGTCAGAAAGGATCCAATACTAGGGTAATGAATGCAAAGGGCAGGCCTGTAGCAACCAAAGCTCATTTAGTTACATGGATTTGTTCCTCACTAAAGGGGTGTAATTCACACTCATCCAGACAAATCTGCTTAGACCATATTAAGTCCAGATCCATTTGGACCCCAGAACTGAAATAACACAAATTTGAGTACCAAAATACTTACTGTGCAAAACCAGAACTTTCAGGAGGGTTTGCATACTATCTGCTGCTTTGCACACACTGGGCCAGGTGCAGTGTTGCTACCAACATAAAGAGCCTGAAAAGCAACCCTCAACACAAGGGGGCCTCTCCTACAGGTGCAAAGCCAGTTCTGTCACCTCTAACCCCTCTCCCCACCTCACACACCGGTGCCCCAACACAGGCGGAATATTGACTTTGAGGTAGCTGGAAGGGAGTATGCAGGGGTGGGAGGAGGTATGGGCAGGGCATCCTATCCTATACAATTAATGCTTCAAGGCCTATAGAGACTGTGCCAGCCTGGCTGCAAGTTAGGGCAGGCTACAGGGCTTTCTTCACTTGCCCCAGGGGCAAAATCAGCCTGTAGCAGCCCTCAGCACTGGGCGGGAAGAGGGCAAGCCACCTCCTTTCCTGGCTATCCTTGAGCTGGACTCTGAACCTGCACAAGGAGACATTCCTACCATGATCTTATAAGCCGGAAGCACCAGTCCAGGATGTGTAAGTCCCAGTCTAGAATTATATTAAGACAACTTGTGCCTCAACTCGCTGTGCCGGTCACTTGTCACAAAAGGGTGGCACAGAGAACTATTAACGTGTATAGTAAGTGAGAAGTGCCGTAGCAGTTCCATACCATCAGATATGTGGATAACGGCTGAACATGGAGCATTCAGTAGGAGTAACTAAAAAGCTCAGACATCTCCCCTACAACGAGGACAGAGCTTCATCACACAGAGCTAACGGAGGTACAGGGAGGGTCACGTAATTTTGTGGAGATGTTCCCCAAGTCGTTTGTTACAATCTCCCATGCTTTATCGCAGCAACGTGGGTTCCTTTTTGAATCGCTGTTTCCGGTGCTGTCACTACCAGCATTAGTTGTGACTCTGACAATCGCACCATCATGGTGCTGCCTGCAGTATTTTGTTTTGGCATTTGTGTGTAGAGAATTATAGATTAATCATTAATCAGCACGGGATAATCTGACAAGTGGGGACGTGAGTGGTGCATAGGATTTGAAACTCGACTACATCAGCCTTGACTGCATCTGAGGTTGTTGCAGGAAAGTTCTTAAGTGACTGACTGCCTGTCCAACATTGTACTTAGGGTACCCTAAGGAAAATCATTCAGGTTGGTTGATAGATATAAATTGACCATTGTAAGCCAGCCAAAAACACTTCCCACAAACCTCAAAGCACCATCCCCTCCTGGAAAACAGCCACACAATACTGGCTCAAAAAAGGGCAGCAAGGACAATGGGCTATCTCCCCATGTCCCCACACATCACTGGAGCAATTGTATCTAGAAGCCAGAGGCTAGTGTGTGCTAGGCTGGTGTGTCTCTTGACAGATAGTCAATGATCTTCTGCGATCCTGATGCTGCCAGCAGCTCAGCCTTTAGGGGAGATGGGCTAGACATAAAAAAAGTAAAATCCTTTGGAAGAGGCACCTTTGGACCTTTTTACCCTTCCTCTAGCTAGAAACACACACAGAGAGCAAATAAAACCAAAGGGCAGAATTTGTTCTAAAATCTGGAGGAATTTTTACAACAAAAAGCCCTGGAGCCTTTTTTCTTCTAAAAAAGGACACCTTTTGGTCCCAAATTTGCTGCATAATTCATTGTCATATTTTATACAATAATGGATTAAAAAGAAAAGTTGTGAATAAAGTGTCTCTTTGAGGAGAGCTATTTAAGCAGCCGATCCATTGCATTATAGCCTAAGCTTCAGTGCCACTAGTCCATGAGTTACTCAGTAATGAAGTTGTGAATAGATCTGCGTATATGTTTAGGGAAAACTCTTTCACGCTACACAGCAGCATAAATTGAGCTAGGTCTGAAAATTCTGAGATTGTCAATAAATGAAAATAATCTTCACAATTTTCCCCATTTGGGGCTCACGAGTCAGGATTAGTCAACACTATCAGCACTGGGAAAGCAGCTCCTGTGACCAAGATTTAGGACTGGATTGTGAATTCCTTACTTACAAAGCTGGCTCCACTGAGACTAGTCATGTGAAGAACTATTTAACAATGTGAGTAAGGGATTTACAATCCGGGCTTTAGTTTGCAAACTAGAAGACACAACATGGATTCATGTTGCCTGTCTCTATTCATCCTCTCTTAAACATCAGAGAGTAACAGCTTTACTCACACTGAATGGCACCTTACTATGGGCTAAGCTGTGGCTTTGCCACCAAACCCATATAATGGAGCAGCCCAGGAAATAGATTCTGATGTCTGGGTCACAAGCTATGTACTGGTGTCCTAAATCAGCCCCAGCCTAACACACTGTCTGTCCCCTGGCACAGCCAGAGCAGCACTGGCTCCCAGTCCAGCTGTATGGGAAGACAAGTAGCAACTCTGAGGAGGCTGCTTTCCAACCCTGTGCAGATACTTGAGTCAGTGCAGCGAGGGGCTATAATTGAGTGGATTGCACAGGATGGGGCACAATCTGGCTCATGTTGCCAAGTATTAATTGTACTGCTAACAGCACAACAGTGACCAATAAGGAGAAGCAGCTGTGCTTTGAACATGTAAAGAACCGATCACCCTTTTTGCCTTAAATGTTTTTTGGATAATTCACCACCTCCTGTCTCAATCTTCTGTTTGGAAAGATGTGCTGGAGGCAAGAGCTAATCGCCATGAAGATTGAAATGATGTGAGGATTTAAGATTTAGTGTCGGAAGGATAGTGGGGAAACATAATCTCTTACTTGTTTAATGTTTCCCACCAGAGTGCCTGAGGATCAGCTGTGCGGTGGTCATCTGCAGCCCACTTTGCACAGATATTATTACAAATCAGTTGGGGGTCCAGTACTTTCAAAGACAATTTTACCAACAAAATCTTGGCCTCTTGTTACTGTTCTGCCTTCATATGCGCACATGATGCATCATTATAATGATTCCCTTCCTTCCACAGGCAAGTTCTTTTAGGTTCCTGCAATAATGGTGTTTACAGCACTTGAAGAATGACCCAAAATTTCATTATAAACCAGCTTTATACATTTCTTATTTGTCTGGTGAAAACCCTGCTAAGTTCCAGCACTGTTTTTTTTGGGTGATAAAGATGTTTTGAATAATACAATGGATTTGAAAATGTTTTGGGTGTCAAACAAAGGAGTAGCTTAGCAATAGCAATGAAATACCCATGTAAAAAGTTTGCACTAAAGGCCCACAGAACAGAATAGCAATGTCTTTTTTTATATTCAAAGTTTTTTTAAATGATCAGTTACATATTGGTGTAAGCAAGTGCAGTAGTTACAATACACTCAGCAAGACCATTTAAACTTGTTTTTATTGAGAGAAAAAAGCTGTTTATCTAGACAGCAGGGTTAATAATCAATCACTTCCCTTTTACTCCCTCATGTCTAGAGATTTTTACAGACCATATTTCTGATGTTTCATATTTTGCATGCCTATCAGAGCCCTGATCCAACTCCCACTGAAGTCAATGGGAATCTATTTACTTCAGCGATTGTTGGATCGGACCGTAAGAGAGCACGCTGGAGACAGATATGATGCAAGTCACAGTGCGTGGGAAGTAAAGATTACAACAAAATGCATTGTTTGTTGAAGAAGCTTCTTGCCCCTCCATTTGCAGCACAGTACAGCAGGGGACGGTTCATCACACATGGCTTTTCAGAATGCAGTCTCTAAGCAGGGTGCCTACCTGTACCATGGATGGGCATTATTATTATTGTTGTTCTTTACTTGTACTATTGTAACTCCTAGGATCTCCAGTCATGGACCAGAACCCCATTGTGCTAGGCAGTGGACCAACATAAAATAAATTTGGTATTTGCGGTCCAATCATACACAGTGGTTGGTCTGTACATCCTCAGAAAAAGTAACAGAATTTAGGGAACAGACAGAGAGAGACTGGTGGGCAGTGGGGACTGAGAAGAAAGAGAAAATTTATTGGACATTCATCAAGCTGTGCCTGTATTCAAATTAATAGCAAGGAAATAGTCCTTTTACAAACATCTTTGGCTAAACACTTCACTGGGGTAAGTGGGCAGAACTCCATTCAAGTCAATGAAATTGATCTTGCTTATATCAGAGGTGAATGTATCCCTTTGTACTCAATGAAATGTGTCAGGAAAAGAGTTTGCTTACTACTTCAGAGCACAAGATGCAGATGAATATTTCAGCCCACTAAACTCATTATAATGTCACAATTTATGGTAATTCCACATATTTATGAACTCTGGCACTATGACAACCTTGGTGAAGTCATTACACTGATGTGTGAATATGTCACTTTATAATTACCCTGATTTGATTTTAGAAAGAAAAGTTCCTCATTATGCACTAATCAGGCTTCTAATCCCTCACCCTTCCTTGCCTTTCCTCCTTTGGGAAACCACACAGACTTATTCAAACCTAACACCTTCATTTTTTACTGTACTCATAAAAATCATCAGATAAGAGACATTCTGGCATTAGAAAGGTGATTAAGCTGAACACATGGTGATATTTTTAATTCAACAAAGTCTTCATTTAAAATAATCAAATAAAAATTCAATCCATTTTAAAATAAAGCCTTCTTTTTGTCTATTTTACAAACTAGCAATTAGGCATCATATCACTGAGGATGGACCCACATTACTCCACTGACATATAAGAAACAGAATTCAAAACTCTTGTTTACTCAAGAAAGAACACCAATAGTCTTCCAGTGGATTTACCAAACATAGAATTGCCATACCAGATTAGACCAGTGCTCCCTTTTAGATCTAGTCCAGGATCCTATCTGTGCCTATGACCAGCAACAGCTGATCCAGATAAAGGTGCAAGAAACCCCAAAGTGGGCAACTAGGAGATAGCCTGCTCATGGGGGGGGGAGTTTATTCCCAAGCCCCTATCACTTACAGTCTGGTTTATGTTTGAAACATGCAGGAAAACATTTAAGCATGCACTTAAGTCTATCCCTATTCAAAGCAGCACTTAAGCACATACTTAACTCTTGTCCTGAATAGGGGATGCTTTCCTGAATGGGACCTGAAGCATGAGAGGTTATTTTTCTCCTAATCTTTGGAGGTTTTTTAGTCCTAGCTAATTAAAATGTGGATGTTCTCATCATCCATACAAATATCCAATCAGTTTTTGAATATAGACAGCTCGTGCCCTTTAATATCTTGTTGCAGTGAGTCCCTGCATTGTTTAACAACAACAAAAAAATCCTTTGATCATTTTTAAGTTTTCAGCCTTTCAGTTTCTTTGGATAATGCCCTTCATTCTGTATCAGAAAGATAAAAGAGAACACCTAATCTACCTTTTTTACTGTTCAGTATTTGTATCCCACTAACATTGTGTCCTCTTTTTCATCTCTTCTGAACAGTTCCAATCTTTTCAAGCTCTCTCTTCCGATGGAAGTTTTTCATGCCTCTAATCATGATTGTTGCCCTTCTCTGAATGACCTCTATTTCTGCTAAAGCCTTTCCATGGCCAGGCCCAGAACTGCACACAGTATTCTGTTGATTTAGATAATGGCATTCTAATAGTTTCAGTATTTGCCATCCTATTCTTTATGCATCTGAACATTTTTCAATTGCTGAAACATGTTGAGCAGAGAGGTTTTCATGAGGTCTTTGGCTTGAGTTGCTACAGTTAATTTCTAACCCATTAAGGACCTTCTCGAGTTTCATGACTGCCTCTCTATTACTTGGATTATTATTATCCTGCCTTAAACTTCTACTGCCTTAAACTCAAACAGATGAAGATTTTTTCCAGTGGTACAAAGGTCATATTTCTAGTTCTCATCATATATCAGACCTTAAGCCTGCCCTGGATCCAAGAGTGAATACTGCTTATCCTGTATTTCACAACAGTGTAATTTCAGAGAAGGAGAAGAGGCGGAGGGAAGGAAGGGAAGAAGAAATATTTCTTTGTTCTATTTTTTTTTAATTGTGAGCTTTTGAATCAGGGGATTGGCATGTTAGCAGTGGTTCTGAGAGAGATGGATTAATGGACAGAGTGGAGGCCAAAGGTGAATCATAAATGCTATTAATCATATGCATCTGCAATTAATCACATGACAATGTGATTTGGAATGTGGTATGTTACAGAGTCATTATGAACTTTGCCTCTATGCTATTTTTAACCATTTCACTTCTTAACCATGCACACTAATATAGATCCACATGCGCATCTGGACATGTGTATGTTAATGGAGATACTGTAATTAACATGACAAGTGGATAAAACAGTATAAATCAGTTACATCTAAAAAAGGTACAATCTACTATTATTACAAGTAAAATATGTAAAGGGACAAAAATGTCATGACTTTAACAGGACTACTCAGATAAATGCTATGGTTTCTATTATAGAGACATTAGTCTTTTGCAGTGTTGTTGTAACTGTGTTGGTCCCAGGATATTAGAAAGAACAGGTGGGTGAGGTAATATACATACTAGGAATGCTCATCCCATATTCCTCCTCCAATATTTAATGCACAATAATCAATAATTACCTCTAAAATCTACTATTGACCCATGCATATAATCATTATTAATTCCCAGCTCAGAACTTCATGACACCACAATAACTCCTCCTACCCATTATTCTGTTCCCACTCCCCACAAACATTTGCAAAACAGAGCTTTGCAGCATGTCCAAAGTCCATAATAGGAGCTTTTTCAGACCCAGGTGGAAAGTATATTCCTGATATAACTGCAATCAAAGTAATACATAGGTATCAATAAGTATACTATAGACGTTCCTCAACTTACGCAAGCGTTCCATTCTGGAACACCTGCATAAGTCAAATTTTCCGTAAGTCGGGAACGTATACCCGACAATTACACACAAAAAAATGGAACTTTTTCTGTAAGTGCGGATTTGTGTAAGTTGGGTTTGCGTAACCCAGGGAGCGTCTGTATATAAAATTGAGCCATATTCTGGAGAATGCCCCTCTGGCAACTCCCTTCCTTCTTCCAGGGAGCTCCAAGTGGATCCCAACTCCAGTAGTATGAAATGAGATAAAAAGTAGTGTCTCTGGACTCAAACTATTTAAGGCTTTACAAGCCAAAACAGTCACCTTCAACTCCATCTGGAAACTCCCAGGCAGTCAGTTCTACTAGCAAAGCTCCGGTATTATTTGCTCCCCATGAAATGGGCTACAGATGGGCTGCTGGACTGGCTTTAGGTCCTAAATGGTCCTAAAGTTTAACCCTAATTAGAGTACATTATAGTAATCTAATCTTGAGGTGACAACCGCTCTCATCTTCTCTTATCTTCTACTAAAAATACATTTAACTATTCAATTAACTTGAAAAATGTCAATATAATTCATAAAATTCCTGTAAGTACAATTCAATTAAATATTAAGTATCTAGCTGACAACTGACCCATTTCTTTGAGATGCTGACCACCCTTGACTCCCACTGACCAGAATGGGAATACAGGTGTTCAGCATCTTGCATGATCAGACATTAAGGGTATGTCTACACTTCAGCTGAGAGCATTCTTCCCAAAGTGTATAGACATGTGCATGAGGCTTGCTTGAGCTAGCATACTAAATATAGCAGTATGGCCATGACAACATGGATGACAGCTTGGGCTAGCCCCCCAAGTACCAACCCTCCTGACCACCCGAGGACATAGTCAGGTGGCTACCACACTCCTATTTTTAGCACACTAACTCAAGCTGAGCAAGCACCCATTTGTCTACCTGTTCTGCGAAGCATGTCCCCACCTGTATTCCCATTCTGGTCAATGGGAGTCAAGGGTGGTCAGCATCTCCTGAGAGAGAGTAGACATATCCTGAGAGAGAGAGAGAGAGAGAGAGGAATAAAGTTTAACTCTGGCACAAGTCAGTGAATCAGGGATACTATTTAAACATTTCTGGTCAATTATAGCAAGTCTCAGGCAGTGTTATGCAAGGGAAGAAAGCAAAAGGTAAAAGCAATTATTGTCATGAAATTCACTGCCTGGAAAGTCCAAAGAAATAACAGTCAGGGTCCTTTGTACTAGGAAACAGGTAAAATTGATAAAATGCGCTAGATGTTATAGTGGTTCATAAGAGTTAGAAAGTTCAAGTAAAAATTGAATAGACAAACTTAAGCAGTTTGAAATAGAAAGGTTTATATGAACTCTGGATCTGACTGCATCCATTGCTGCATAGGGGCACCTCTATGTTTTGAGCAGGGCACTTTAAAAGCTAAATATCATCCTTCTTAGACATACCTGGACATGTGGGGACATGAAATAAAACATAAAACTGGACCAGGGTCTCAAGGCAGGAGTAACTAACAAAACACACACAGTGTTCTGGCTCTATAAAGGCTAAGTCAGGCAAACTAACATACAAAAAGGAAAATTAGCTAGGCTCACCTCAGCCTGCCCAGCAGCATTAGACCTCACTCCATTTTAGGGATTATAGAAACAAACATTGGGCTGGAAGGGACCACTGAGGCAGGACCAAGTAAACCTACATCATCCCTGACAGGTGTTTGTCTACCTGTTCTTAAAAAAACCGTCCAATGTTGGGGATTCCACAACCTCCTTTGGTAATCTATTCCAGAGCTTAACTATCATTAGAAAGTTTATCCTAAAATCTAATCTATATCTCCCTTGACACAGATTAAGCCCATTACTTCTTGTCCTACCTTCAGTGGACATGGAGAACAATTGATCACCATCCTCTTTATAACTCCCCTTAGCATATTTGAAGACTTACCAGTTCCCCCATCAGTCTTCTTTTCTCAAGACTAAACATACCCAGGTTTTTTAAATCTTTTATCATTTTTGTTGCTCTCCTCTGGACTCCCTTCAATTTGTCCACATTTTTGTTAAAATGTGGCACCAAAAACTGGACACAGTACTCCAGCTGAGGCCACACCAGTCCCAAGCAGAGCGGGACAAGTACCTCCCGTGTCTTACATGTGACATGTCTGTTAATACACCCCAGAATGAAAGCCTTTTTTGCAATTGCATGACATTGACAGTTCATGTTCAATTTGTGATCTACTACAATCCTCAGATCCTCTTCTACAGCACTACTGCCCAGCCAGTTGTTCCCTATTTTATATTTGTGCATTTGATTTTTCCTTCCTAAGTTTAGCACTTTGCACTTGTCTTTATTGACTTTCGTCTTGTTGATTTCAGACCATTTCTCCAATTTCTAAAAGTCCTTTTGAATAATCCTGTCCTCCCAAGTACTTACAACCTCTCCCAGCTTGGTCATATGCAAATTTAATAAGCATACTCTTCACTCCATTAAACAAGTCATTCATGACAATATTGACTAGTACCAGACCCAGGACAAACTCCTGTAGAACTCCACTAAATACATCCCCCCGCCATTGATAGCTACTCGGAGTACAGTTTTTTCAACCAGTTGTGCACCCACCTTTTAGTAATAAAAAAAAAGATAATAATTGGAGATATACCAATCTCCTAGAACTGGAAGGGACCTCGAAAGGTCATCGAGTCCAGCCCCCTGCCTTCACTAGCAGGACCAATTTTTTGCCCCAGATCCCTAAGTGGCCTCCTCAAGGATTGAACTCACAATTTCATCTAGACCACATTTCCCTAGTTTGCTTATGAAAGTATCCCATGGATCCGTGTAAAAAATGTTACTAATATCAAGAGAAATCAGGTCTACTGCTTCCCACTATCCATTAATCCAGGAACCCTGTCAAAGAAGGAAATTAAGTTGGGTTGGCATGATTTATCCTTGACAAATCCATGTTAGCTATTACTTCTTACCCTAATATCTTGTAGGGGCTCACAAATGGATCGTTCACTAATTTGTTCCATTATCTTTCCAGGTGTCAAAGTTAGGCTGATTGGTCTATAATTCCCTGGGTCCTTTCTGTTTCCATTTTTAAAAGTAGGTACTATGCTTGCTCTTTTCTAGTCCTCAGGGAATCTTACTGTCCTGCATGAGTTCTCGAAGATAATTGCTAACAGTTCCAAGATTGCTTCAGGGTGCATTTGATCAGGTCTAGTCAACTTGAATACATCTGATTTATCTAAATATTCTTTAACCTTTTCTTCCCCTATTCTGACTTGTATTCCTTCCCCTAGTTTGTAATATTAAGTGTGTTAAGTATCTGGGTAACAATTTATTATTTTAGTGAAGGCTGAAGCAAAACAGGCATTAGGCACCCCAGCCTTCTTGATGTCATCTATTATTAGTTCTCCTTCCTGCTAATTTGTGGACCTGTACCTTCCTTCATCTTTCTCTTGCTCCTAATGTCATTATGGAACCTCTTCTTATTGCCTTTTATGTCTCTTGCTATGTGTAACTCATTTTGTTAGCCTTAGCCTTTCTGATTTTATCTCTACATGCCTGTGCTATTCTTTTGTACTCATCCTTAGTTGTTTATCCATATTTCTACTTTTAGTAGGATATCTGTTTGATTTTCAGGTCATTAAAGAGCTCCTGATGGAGCCATATTGACATCTTACTATTCTTCCCATCTTTCCTTCAGTTTGCTGTTGCACCTTTAATATGGTCTCTTTGAGAAACTGCCAGATGTCCTGAAGACCTTTTTTCCTTAGATTTACTTCCCCTGGTAACTTACCTACCAGTTCTCTCGATTTGTTAAAGTCTTCTTTTTTGAAGTCCGTTGTCATTATTCTGTTGCTCTCACTCCTTTCTTTCCCTCGAATTGCCTTCAACCTTCAGATTTGCAACCAGTTCTTCCCTGTTAGTCAGAATTACATCTAAAATGGCTTTCCCCTTGGTTACTTCCTTGACCTTCTGAAACAAGAAGTTGTCCCCAACACATTCCAAGAACTTATTGGACATTTTGTGTTTTGTCATATTACTTTTGCAACAGATATCAGGGAAAAGTCCCCCATTACCACCAGGTCTTGTGTTTTTGATACTTGTTTTAGAAATGGCTTATCCACTGCCTCATTTGGTGGACTATAGTAGAGTCTACCATAACATTGGACCTGTTTCCCCAGGGACTTTTATTTGGTCTGCCTCTCACCTTCTTCTGGACCTCAAAACAAATATATGTATTCTCAATGTATAATTCAACACCTTCTCCCTTTTTTCCCCATCTTCCCTCCTGTCTTTCATGCACAAGCTATACCCTTCTATACCACTTTTCCAGTCATGAGATCTATCCCACCAAGACTCAGGGATGCCAGTTAAAAAGAACTGGAAGTACTAGTATAAGTCATGAATTATGTATTTATGTATTATGTATTACCCATATATCTTTAAATGCGTGTCTACTGGGATTGCAGCCCAGTAATCTCCTTCACTTCCATTTTGTCCACTCTCTCTGGAGAGAGCCACTGATTCCTTTCACAGCTGAGATAGCCCAGCCTCTAAACATTCCTTTGCAGATCCCTGCAATAAGTGCAGGTAAGCAATGGTCTTTTGGTAAAGAAGCTGATGTTTTCCTCATTTCTCCAGGGATGGGATATATAGACACCCATACTACTACTACTTTTATTACATGGCTCTTTGAAGAATGGCACAATAAACTTGATGGCATTCCTCTTCTGCTAATAGTGGTCAGGGTAAGAAGAAAAATGCCTTTCTTCTGGGGGTGCAAACACTGTCCTCAGTCTAAACACACACACACCTTCAAATCCTATTTCTCTAACAGTTGCAATTTCTTCCCAGAAAGCTAATAGTTACAGATCAGGACCGTTACGACCTCGAAGATTAAAAGATGAGATGTTTCAGGAAACATCTACACATTTCATTTTGTCATGACAAAGTTGTTTTCACTTCAGAATGTGTTTTTGACAAAGATCCACATCCAAGGTTAATGACAAAGTCTGAGGGGTGGGAATCATGCAATGCGTGGAAAGCTGGCCTAGAAAATGTAAAGCAGAGTTGCAGGAAGCACCAGGAAGGTCGTGGGGTGGAAAACAGCCACATAATGTATGAATGATAGAATGTTGGAAGAATGGGTAACTAAGGAAAAATAAAGCAGACACAGAAAGGTTTTGATCATTTAAGGGCTCATAAATGACAGGGAGTTTTAAGTAGATGGACAGATGTAAAACGAAGATGATAAAAAAGAAGAGTATGTCTGGCAAGTACATACAGCTTCATTGGGGATGAGAAGGGAAAAGAGACGAGAAACAAAATAGTAATAAACCCCCTCAAAAAACACCCTATTCCATTCTGGATTTACGCACTAAATACAAATGGGCACTGTTAAAGAAAAGACTGCATGAAAGACAAGCATATGGGTGATCGCAATCAAAGGAGCAATGTTTATTCTTATAATGTCAGGAAATAGTCACTGGTTTTGTCCAAATGGAAACAAAACAGAGCCTGTATCTGTATCCAGACTGTGGGAATGTAAAGATATTTCTTTATTAGCTGTTACCTGTCTACGGATGGAATTTTGTATTGCCTAGTCATGATACAATAATACTGCTAGGTCCTATACCTGCATGGATCTGTCACACTGATGATCAATCTCAGGTGTCAGATTTGCTGCCCTTAGAGCTTGCTGAAAATTTCTTGTCATCGCAAATCAGGAAGAAATGTTGAAAGATTTGTATTTTTCATGGAACATAAACTTCTGAAAAATATTGATTCAGAAATGTCAACATATTAGCTTGGTTCAACAATAATCTGTGTCCTCTTGAGCTGCCAGAATGGCACAGGGTAGTTGTAATTTGGGTGCTTCATGACTGCAGTCTCCTCTATGGGCTGGGCTCTGGGGCCAGACAAGAAGTCTGGGGATGCACCACTGTGGTTCAAGCAGAAGGGAGACTGCCATGCTTCATGGGGATTTAGTCCAGTGGGAAAGCCCATCCTACAAAAGAAAATGAGGGCATGAAGCACCTAAAGTACAACTCTGATGAGGCAACACAGAACCTCAGGCAAACACAAATTAATGTCAAACTGACCTGAAATGATGGTTTTGATTCAGGTTGACAAACCAAAATATATTGATTTAATGTTGGAATGACGTCAAATCAACTATTACATTTTGATTTTCCTGATAGGAAAAAAAATCAATTGGGTGGGGGGGGGAATCAAAATTTTCTGTGGGAAAATTTTGATTTGCAGAAACATCATTTTCTGAAAAAAAAAAACCCAGCTCTGTCAACCAACTCTAATTACAATCAAGCTCTGTTAACAGTCCCTAATTAAAGACTCATCCTTCACTGTTGAAGGCAGGGGGTGTTTTGCCAACAGGAAGAGGACAAGTGACTATAGGATCATGCAAATTAATGATGTGCAAATCTAGAAAGACCAGAGACTCGCTATTATTCAAAGTATAGAGACACACACTCACACACAATTTCAAGCACTTCCCTGTCCCAGGTGGGTCAGGAATTATAGCTTTTTTCGTGGTATTTTGATACTGGTTCTAGCTAGCAGTGAAAGTAGAAGTATATATAAAAATGTACAAAAATGGAACAAACAGTAAATTTACTTAAGTCATACGCATTATGGGCAAAGAACTGTCATCACAAACCATGGCCAACCACATTTTCACTTGCGGCTTGTTGACAATGTAATTTGCCTGGACAGTAAAAAAAAACAAAACCCAACAAAAACCCTACTACTGGGAGAGCTTATACTGTAAATCATGAACTGGAAATGGAGGCAGGGATGCTGATTTTTAATCACAAACAGCATAGTGGGCATTTGGGGGACTGATTAGAAGTCTCATAAAGCCTAACACAGAGGAATAGTGATTAAATTCCAAGATTTTGGCTCTTCTGGAATCAAAGGCTATCGTCCATAGGATAGAAATGGAGTATCTTATCCTATTAAGCCCCTAGTACTTATATATGTGTTTAACATGAGATTAGTGGAATTACTCTGTTTAAAATAAAACATGTACATAAGTCTTTATAGAATCAGGCTCTAAGCACAGATCTGCTTATGCCACAAAACATAACTGTGAAGCAGAATTCCCTGGAGGCATGTTCTCAGTAGACGTGACTCAGTAAAGTTTAGTATAGCCTGCCAGTGCAAAAGCTTGCACTTTGAAGAGGAGTATTTCTGGCTCCTATATTTAGGTTTGAACTCCATTCATTAAGTTTGGGATGAGGTCAGCTGCACCCAAAAGCCTACCTCAATGACTTTATTTAAATTATATTGCTTAAATAGAAAGCTTTTAGTTAACTTTTTTAACATAAGCTGTGCCTTTCACTAGAACTATTTGATGAGCATTTAAAGGTCATTTGCTGTATGCAACCCAGTAATTTTCTTTTAGAGTTCAAACTATAAAGGCATTTCTGCTCTGTGCAACATTTACCTGAATCAGTATTGATGGAGGTGTTTTAAAAACCCCTTTCCTTGTTGGTATTATGTTTAGAATTGTTTATTAAACCTTTCAAAGCAAACATTGTAAATTTTCAGAACAAGAAGGGTGAAACATACTGCATGTTGGCAAGCTGTAATGCTGTTTGCTTTTCCAACTATGATAAAGTAGGTAGAATACCATAAGTAATCCAAAGATAGGTAGTCTTTTAGTTATGTGAGCAAAGACTATTCCCATGAACCAGACTGAGTCTAATTAGTTTGTGGGGTGGTGGTTGTTATTGTTTTTTGTTGGTTGGGTATTTATATACAAAATGACTTTCAGAGATCGTCCCTAAATGAAAACTCTACATTTATTGCACTTGTTATCTTACCCAGTTATTAACCTGAACAAGACTTCAGAGGTGAAATGCTAGTGTCACTAAACAAGCTATCCTACACAGATATTTTATAAGAAACACTCCCCGCCACACGCACACACACAATATCAACATTTGATTGACACATTCCTTAAAAAAAAAAAGCATTTATCTACAGAAGTTCAGAGAGAACAGTCTGAACTTTCCTTATTTTCTAATTGCTTTCAGTCTCCTAATGGTAAATCTCACGGTGACTCTACAGTAGATGTCACAGGTTTGAGCAGTACAAAGGATCTGCAGAAAAGTATACTGGTACCATGGTCCAGAGTGCTAGATACCAACTGCTCTGGACTTCACTTTCTTCCTGCTAGGAGAGAGCAAGTTATTTTTGCAACTGGACATTTTCCTGAGGGCTCAAATCTCTTTCACTATGTACATCCTTAGCATCCACGCTGTGAATGGAGCAATACCATGAGGGCTGGAGGCAAAGGAATCCCTGTGGACACCCATGCTACACAGAGCAACAGCAAAGTTGTTTCTAGGCAAATTAAATGAGGCTGACAGTCTTGCTTTAAGGACGGAAGGAACCTGAGCGCAGAACCTCGACTAGGGTAAATTGTCATTGTTCCGTGGAAGTCAAAGGAGCTATGACAATTTACACCAGCTGAGGATCTGCCCCTTGGATTACCAGCTGTTCCCGACAACACGTTTTGTGTTGTAATGACACGTTTTGTAAGGCAAGTAGGGAATGTTCCCTTTGCATTTCCACCAAGACTCTTTTTCTACCAGACAACAGCCTCTCCCCTTCTGTCTATGACTTGCTCTTTCCATGGCCACTTTTTTCTGCTCTCACTTTTGCCATACGTGTTTATTATTTTTCCACTGCCAACAAGCTTTACTTAAAAGAATCAGAGCTGAATCATATCATGAGGGGCATTCTCATCTGAACCCTCTATTTCTATAGTGTAGGTAAAAGAACATGTATGGTAACATATTAACCTTTCCAGTGCTTTCAGAAACCCCAAACTATTCATTTTATTCAAAAAGGTCATTTTTGTCAGAACAGATTTAATTGCCATAATATCATTATGGAAGATTAATGTTAATTATGATTAATGGCCTGTTCCTTTCCAAGCAAAAGTTGGCATTCTGGCTGGCCATGGCTCCAGAATGCGAAGTGGTAAGGAAGGCTTCATGCACCAATTTCAGAATCAAGCTCCTAGTCATGATTAAAGGTTGTTATCCTATAAGTCTAGCACCAGCACTGGTACTAGATCTCCCAAGTCTAGCAGACAGAGTTATAACTAGATCCAATGGCTGGAAGTTGAAGTGGAAGCTGACAAATTCAGGCTAGAAATCAGGTGCAAATTTTTAACAGTGATGGTAATTAATCATTGGAATGGTTTACTACGGGTTATGGTGGATTCTCCATCACTGGCAATTTTTAAATCAGGATTAGATGTCATCCTAAACAAAATGCTCTAGTTCAACCACAGCTGTTGGCTCTAAAGCAGGAATTAATTTAGGGAAGTCCTATGTTATGCAGGAGTTCGGCCTATATGTTCATAATAGTCCCTTCTGCCTTTGAATCGATGGGCTTGTCTACATTACCGCTTATGTCAATGTAACTTATGTTGCTCAGGGGTGTGAAAAAGCCACCCCCGACTTACATAAATTACATCAACTTAAAGCAGTGTTTACACCACGCTATGCTGGCGTGAGACACTCTGCCACCAACATGGCTTCCGCCTCTCGTTGAGGTGTTGTAATTATGTCAACATAGCACAGTAGTGAAGACAAGCCCTATGAAGAGGGACGTGGGCTTCTACTACTTATATACAGGCCAGCAAAGCTGAGCTAGCTTTTGGGGTGGAATGGAGAACACACAAAACAGCCTTCAAAAATCAGTGGAACTCCCTAGAAGCCCCCAAGAAATTCTGACAGAGTCAGCTGGAATACCTCTGGGAACTCCTGCTAGCCTATCCATATTTTTAATGCAGGGCAAAGTTTAAAAGGCAAAATATAGATTCATTTTTTTCATATTATATATTAAGTTATTCATACAATATACCAGGAAGTGTGGTTGCTAACTAATAGGTTCTGAATTCCAAGCTTATGAGGTTGGCTAACTATTGGTGTTGGATTGCTTATTATTACGCTGCAGAAATAAACTAACTAATCAAACATATGACTCATTTATTTCTCTACCCAGTAGTTTGGTTTAAACCATGTACAATTTCCAGTTATTCACAATTCAGCTGAATATTGCCACTAGATGTTCAATGCATCCCTAGGGCGAAATCCTGACCCAGTGAAGTCAATGGCAAAACTCCCATGACTTCAGTGAGGCCAGGGATTCAACCCTAATCTCTTTTCCTGTTTAAAGGATGCCTGTTCCAAAGCACAGGGCTCTTCATTAAAGTCAAGAACAAGGCTCCTTCAATTCCAATCGTAAATGTCTTCATCAACATCAAAGGCCACACAGGTTGATCTGTTATGTTTTTACTTTGGCTGTAATCTGCACATTTGTAAATGAATAAACAAGAAAGTGGCTCTGTTTGTGAAGTTATTTCAAAGCCTACCATGCAGCTTTGACCAACGAGTTGCTGCAAAATACCAGTTTATGACATTGCTAAATAGTTAGGGTGTCTGATTTTAGGTTTTAGCCAATAAACACCAATAAAACACCCTTCAGATAAAAAAAAGGAAACCTGTGTTTATCCAATAAACACTAGAAAAACACCAGAAATGGTTGCTTGTCTACGTGGATCAGTAATGCAGATGTCAGGGGTGTGATTTTGAAAGTGCATAAATGTGTTTCACATTAATTGGTCCACCTAGATCCTGCTGGTGAGCATTTCAGGCTCCCTAACATAGTGCTTTTTGAAACAGTACTATGTGAAAACGCACTAGGGAACATTACAAAAGAGGTAACTCACCACAGTATATACGACTGTGATGAGTAATGTAATGTATATAATAATGTATAATATATAAATTACTCATTACAGCATATAAAAAGAGAAAGCCCCAACACCTCCTGATTTTTGGACATTCACATAAGACTAAAAAATTGCTTTAAAGCCCCCCAAAAATTAAATTAATAAATCCTGAAAAAGTAGAAATCCTATAAATAATGCACCAAGGGAACTTTGAAGACCAGTTGTTTTGGTTTTAAATCAGTGATTTGAAAGTTACAAAATTTAAAACAAATCAAGTACAAAATTACTTAACGCCTAATCATGCTAAAAACAAACAACCCTAATGCTTATTATCTTTTAAAAGAAGACGGTCTCTAGTGTGTCAATCCTTTGGCAGCTGCTGTAAAAGTTGGTAGAAGCCTAGGGACAGAAGTTGCATGATGTATATGGTAGTGGTAATATTTCTGACCCTCCACAGGTAAATCCTTTCTCCATTGTTATTCAGTCAGGTGGCTGGATGATTCCTTGACAAAAGAGTGCTAGTTTTATAGGATTATCAAAAGGCAGAAGCTAAGTGTTAAAAACATATAATAGCAACAGACTTATTTGTGGAACTGGACTGCTCAAAGTTCTAGCCATTGTTGTACCTGAACAGATGTGCAGCCTAAAGCTGTTCCTGTATAGCAAACTTTCACGATGAAAAGACATTCTTATTTACAGAACTATAAAAGTTCTACTATATAACCCCCTTTTTAACCTATGCTTTTTGGGTGGGAAAACTGCAGGTCATATCATGTTGGAGTGGAAACTGGCATTTTTGGTTTCTATTACTCTTCACATAATCCCCTTTTACTGATATAGATCTGACACCCATAAAAAGAACGAAGACCTACATTTTTCAGTAATTTGCAGTGACTCCATTTTTTGTGCCACATCTGCACTTACAGCAGTGTATAGAGTACAGACACTGTACACCCATCTTGCATGCATATAAATAGCAGTGTAGACAGTGAAACATAGCTTAGGTAAGTAGAGTAGATAGAGTGCAGCGGATCTGATTTTCAGAGTGTGGATGTTTAAAACTTTCTGGGGTGAACCCCCCCCCCAAAAAAAACCACGTCATTCTGAGTATCTCGAAGTGGAGCCCAAAACTTGAGGCATCCAAAAATCATAAGTTGCTTTTGAAAATTTAGGCCTTAGTGTTTGGGAAAGATGCCAGATTAACAGCCATGGAGACTGAAATCTTCTCTTTATCAACAGAACAGTTACAACATCAGAGCAGCAGTACAAGTTTCACTACACTGCATTGCTAACGTGCCTGAGGCTTCACCTAGAAGGGCCATTTCAAGGGGGTAATTCAGTCTCCATGCTCACTCAATTCCTGGCACCTCTACGTGGCAACAAGGGTGCAAATGAAGTCAGGTTTTGTTATGTGACACGAATTAGCTACCAATAGGAACTGAAATGAAACCACCCACGCATTTCACTTAGACCACAGAACAGCCATAATGTGGAGACAATTTCAATGTATAAATAAGCATTTGTAACTACAGTAACTCCTCACTTAATGTTGTAGTTGTGTTCCTGAAAAATGCGACTTTACATGAAACGATGTTAAGCAAATCCAATTTCCCCATAAGAATTAATGTAAATGGGGGGGAAGGTTAGGTTCCAGGGCAGCTTCCAGAGGTGGGGGGTTCAACCTTCAGCCCGCCCATTCCACTCCTTCCCCCAAGCTCCCACCCTTGACCCACCCTCTTCTCCCCCCCACCTCCTCCCCCTTTACTTTGCTTGCTGCATCCTGGCTCCTCCCCTCTCCCTCTCCTCCTTCTAAATGCCAAGCCAACTGATTGCTGCATAGGGGAGGGAGGGGGTGCCTGCGCACCGAGTCCTCGCTCCTCCCCCCTCCCTCCTACCCGGGGCAATCAGCTGGCTTGCCATGTTCAGGAGGCAGGGGAAGGAGGGGGAGCCTGCATGCCGAGTCCTCGCTCCTCCCCACTCCCTCCTGCCTCCAAAACGCCGCAAGCCAGCTGATTGCCATGGAGAGGATGGGGGGGAGGGAGAGCAGGGGGAAGGCGCTGATCCACAGAATCTGCTGGCAGGCGGGAGGCACTGGGGAGAGGGGGCTGTAGGGAGGCTGCCAGCTGTGGAGAAAGCAGGCAGCCAAACAATGTAAGAATAGAGCATTGCACAACTTTAAATGAATATGCTCCCTAATTGATCAGCAATGTAACAACGAAACAACGTTAAGCGGGACGACTTTACATGAGGAGTTACTGTACTGATTTGTAATTGACAATCACGCCCATAAGTGATAGCCCTCCCGGCCTTTTTGCATTCAGACTCTGACCTAGAGTTCCCCAAATACAAAGTGACTCACTTATATTTTCAATAGGAGACAATTTCAGTTTTAATTTTGTGCTAACATAACATTTTTTTTTTTTTCTGATCTGATACTATACCACCTGATTGATTGTTTTCATTTCAAGTTTTTTTTTTTTTTTTTTTTTAAAAAAAAAACCACCAGACAGAGACAGAAAACATTACTTTGAAACTTAGACGGTCACTTGTACATCAACAGCAAATGCTCAAAGAAAACACAGCTCAGCAACAGCCCATCTTCTTTTCTTTTTCTTTCCGTTTGCAAAAGACAATGAATAATATAATAATATACACTTGTAAAACTCAGGACTCATTCATGAACAGAACAAAGGGCTAAATTCACAACAAATATTATTCACAGTGAATAATTAAACCAGCTCTTCTTTTAACCAATTTGCATTGTGATTGTATTGCTTGTCTTTTCAGGTACTTGGTGTCATGGACGAACAGGGTCTGATCTATGCTCCAGCCTGTAACCAGTCTCTTGGGAATGACCCCTTTAATGTGTCAAACCCAAAGGTCCACACAGTTCCACAGGGGCAGGCTCATGGTCTCCAGGGCTCTGAAACTGGGCCTTCAGGCACCAGTGATCCCTGTATCCTTCCATGCTGCAGCAAATCCTGCTGAGCCAGACTTCTGTGGGAGGCTTGTACTGTACCCTTCAGAGCACAATGCTCTCAGTAAGTATGTGCAGTGATACCAGGCAGCCTTTTCAATAACAAGGTCACAATTTATTAGTCACCTGGCAACTGAAAGTCCTTAACCTTTACTTTTCTATGCTAACATAAGACAGTTCAGACTGGCCAGCATCAGAGCTCCAACCAGCCAAGCTGCTGTGGAATCCATTTTGGCTTCTCTCTCTCTCTGTCAGAGTGCTGGTCCAAACTGAGCACTTTTATCTCTCTAAAGTCCAGCTCTTAACAAAGCCATCTGACACCTTTCCTCTTTCTTCTCCTGCTCAAGGCCTTTGCTCTGCTCCCCTGCAGGGAGGCAAGGGGAAAGTCTCCTTCCTCTCGGCTGTTGGTTGCTAGTTCAAATGTCCTGGCCATTGGGATTGCCACCATCTTTCTGGATCCTCCACTGACATGGGTCAGTTTCCACAGTCCCTAACAATCCATTCATACCACCCCAGACAGTTATATGTCCCAAAACACTTCATGTCTCTTGCTTTGTCCCAGAAGCATTTTAATCTTTTCATCATTTTGACCAGCAAACCCTACTCAAGTAAGTCATTGTCACACATCTCATTCATAAAAATAGTACAGAAAGTTCCCACTTTGTCACACTTGGTTCCAGTATGATTTAGTCATCAGATCACACCAAGGAGCTTCTCCCACAGGTGGTTAGTAATAGCTTTTGTTAGAGCAATGACATTGTTCTGGTTGTGCTTTATTTAACTAAATCATACTGTATTTAAATTAAATGCACTGCCAAAAGGATATAAATTACTTTCCTCTGCATCACACCGAAAGAGACTAATTAATTCTTGGCCTGTTGGACTGTGTATTTCAGGGTTTTCTTCTTTATAGCCTTGGGGCCAGAAGCCAATGGAAGCCTTTCAGTGTAAGTTGGATTGAGAGCCCTTGATACTTTACAGTGTAGGATGAGAAAAATACAGCTGAAACACTTTTTTAACCTCTCTATATTTTAAATATTTTAAATAGTAGTTTTGTGCCTTTTGGATACTTGCTTAAAATACCAATTTCATAATAAAAGACAAGGCCTTTCCACAGAAATAATCTACATTTAACTCCAATATATTTTACTCACTTCCTTTGAATACTTTTAATTAATTGCAATAATTTTTTATCTGAGCAGAGCTTATAGTACATAGGTGTTCACCCCTTCAATAGTAATATTTTACTTTGAAGAGGTCTGTATCGTCAAAGGGCAAATCACTTTGAAACCAAATGAAAAGCATCTCTTCGCTCCTGAGATAATGAGCTCATCTCATTGAAAAATGTCTGCTTGAGTATTACAAAACTGGGAAGACTTTAAAATCAAAATGTTGTTCAGCACTTACCTCATCTTAGATGTCCTACTGTTTGTCTCTTCTTTAATCTCTACTTAAGATTTATTTAGGGGACATTTTCAAAGGCATAAATGGAGTTCAACTCCTAGTTCCTGTTGCCTTTAAAGTTTAAAGGGCAAAGAATTCATTAACTATTATACTTGCAATAATTATCTTTCTTTTAAGGGATGGGGGAAACTCCAAGAAAAATAATTGTGACATTATCTCTTCCAAATGTTTTATTCCCTTTCATTTCAAGTGTGTCCTTATATGCAGAATAACTATCTTTTTCCTATGAAATTTCATTTGCTAATTGTTTTTAATTAGTACAGTATTTTTATCCACCATAAAAAGTGAGTCCTCTCAGAGAAAAGACATGTGACACACGAGTCCAATGAACTCCTCAAATAGTAAGAGGGACAACGTCTTATCTCTACCTTGTGGTTATCTTGCCTACAATTTATACAATTTATTATGCCACCAAGCCTTTATGTGGTCACAAACACAATGAATAGAATTCAGCATGGGGCCATGATGGTTAAGACTCATTCACGTAAAACAGTCTGAAACAGTGGAAGGGGCACATTATACTAACAGAAAATTTTAGAATTAAAAAAGGATGTTATCAAGGTTGTAAGACCTGTGACCTACATTCACAGGTTTTTCAAAAGTTTTACATTCCACATTGCATGTACCAGACTATTGTTTCCACTACAAGAATTTGTTTTTAAAGTCACAGTAATACACACTTAGGTTGACAACAAACAAGTCAATCTATGTCACATGTCTGGGGAAGGCAGGAAGTTTCCATTCTAAATGTCTGTGGATCCTTCCTCAGCTATTTTACTTCTTTCCGTATAACATAAAAACATAAGAACGGCCGTACCAGGTCAGACCAAAAGGTCCATCTAGCCCAGTATCTATCTACCGACAGTGGCCAATGCCAGGTGCCCCAGAGGGAGTGAACCGAACAGGCAATGATCAAGTGATCTCTCTCCTGCCATCCATCTCCATCCTCTGACGAACAGAGGCTAGGGACACCATTCTTACCCATCCTAGCTAATAGCCATTTTTGGACTTAGCCACCATGAATTTATCCAGTTCCCTTTTAAACATTGTTATAGTCCTAGCCTTCACAACCTCCTCAGGTAAGGAGTTCCACAAGTTGACTGTGCGCTGTGTAAAGAAGAACTTCCTTTTATTTGTTTTAAACCTGCTGCCTATTAATTTCATTTGGTGACCCCTAGTTCTTGTATTATGGGAATAAGTAAATAACTTTTCCTTATCCACTTTCTCAACATCACTCATGATTTTATATACCTCTATCATATCCCCCCTTAGTCTCCTCTTTTTCAAGCTGAAGAGTCCTAGCCTCTTTAATCTTTCCTCATATGGGACCCTCTCCAAACCCCTAATCATTTTAGTTGCCCTTTTCTGAACCTTTTCTAGTGCTAGAATATCTTTTTTGAGATGAGGAGACCACATCTGTACACAGTATTCGAGATGTGGGCGTACCATGGATTTATATAAGGGCAATAATATATTCTCAGTCTTATTCTCTATCCCCTTTTTAATGATTCCTAACATCCTGTTTGCTTTTTTGACCGCCTCTGCACACTGCGTGGACATCTTCAGAGAACTATCCACGATGACTCCAAGGTCTTTTTCCTGATCGTTGTAGCTAAATTAGCCTCCATCATATTGTATGTATAGTTGGGGTTATTTTTTCCAATGTGCATTACTTTACATTTATCCACATTAAATTTCATTTGCCATTTTGTTGCCCAATCACTTAGTTTTGTGAGATCTTTTTGAAGTTCTTCACAATCTGCTTTGGTCTTAACTATCTTGAGTAGTTTAGTATCATCTGCAAACTTTGCCACCTCACTGTTTACCCCTTTCTCCAGATCATTTATGAATAAATTGAATAGGATTGGTCCTAGGACTGACCCTTGGGGAATACTACTAGTTACCCCTCTCCATTCTGAGAATTTACCATTAATTCCTACCCTTTGTTCCCTGTCCTTTAACCAGTTCTCAATCCATGAAAGGACCTTCCCTTTTATCCAATGACAGCTTAATTTACATAAGAGCCTTTGGTGAGGGACCTTGTCAAAGGCTTTCTGGAAATCTAAGTGGACTAAAGATTTCTGGAAAGCTTTCAGAATTGCAAGATTTTCTTCAAGCCAGATCCATGACCCGCTTGTGCTTAAACGTACATTATCCTTGTAGAAAACACATCTGCATAATAACATTCCAGTGGTGAATATATCTTGGGATGCTTTTGTTTTATTGAAAATCATAATCATTAAATTAAAAGGCTAAGACAAAGATACTTCAAATAACCTCCAGCTTCCACAAACCTCAAACCCACAAGTTTTTTGTTGATAAGCAGCAATGCAGTACTAGGAAGCTCTACATGACTAGAAAAGGTTAAGTACAAATGTTTAACTCCACACATAAGCCAAGGGTATCTACTCAGAGCCATAATCATATGTTCACTACTGTCCTGAATTGGTCATAGTTACAGGGTTACTTTACTGAATTGGAGAGATTGCTGGAGACTCAAGGATTGATTAATGAATTGGGAAAACAATTGCAAGTGGTTTAGTTTCTGTTATTTGCTTCATACTTTTTATATCTATAACCTATCCTCCCTGCTGGAGTTTTCTCCCTCTGCCTCACCCTTGGCCATCCTCCTGTTTTCTTTTCTCTTCTCCATCTCCCCCACTGTTGAGAAGGCACTGTCCAATCTCTCTAAGAAGTCTTCTCCACTCTACTCCAGGCTCCTACCCTCAGAAGAGGTTCAAGCAGAGCATACTGCATGCTTAACAGCTGGATGAACTATACATTCAACCAGGATGTCTAATGCTATTCCCCTTCAGCAAGGGAGTTGACTCATGTCATGAGAGTTCATTTGAGGCAGCATCACACCATCATTAACACAATCAATCAATAAAAGGTCACCATTAAAAAATAACTAATATTTATTAATGTTTACACTTTGATACATCTTACATACCACAGAATATCCCTCTACTTAGAATAAGTAACACCTGCCATAACTCTGACCATGTGATCTTGAAACTGTTGGTAAATATTGACTTTTTCCTGGTAACCATTGTTCTGTGTCTATTTATAAATACTTTCAACTTGGATTAATGACATCTTGGTCTTGGGAGACAGCACTGTATAGTAAAATGTGTAGGATATTGTTCATTAAGACTAACTATTTTGTTCCTTTTTAAATGTCTCCTGGTATCCTATTTCATTCTGCCACATACCAGGAGACTTCTTATTGAAAAATCCTTTTTCCTTAGATAACCAACAAGTTATAACACACAACTATATATAGACAGCTTTTGCTGTTTGTCAATATGCAATAACAGTATTTTATATTTAATAGACACTAAACCTCATCTGCTATTATACTGCCCAATGTGCTTAAATCTGCTTAGAAATATTCACAGCCCAGACCTTTTAGTGCCTGAAATAACTTTGTCATCAAACTTCACCAACAGGTTATTTTTCTAAGGTTATGAGTTTGGCTGTCTACTGGAATTGGACTGGTTATTGACACATTCACTTTCTGCAAATCATTAATATATAAAATATCACTGGTGCTTATGCCAGTCCTTGGCTAATTAACCTCTTTCCACTCTGAAGAACAACTATTCATTAAAAAAAAAATCCCCTATCATTTAACCAGTTTTTAATCTCACATACAGATTGAATAGAACTTGGCCTTCTGTTCCAAAAATTCAGACCATTACTGCTGGCACTAAAAAGGAATGTTTATTAGCCTCAATTAAGATTAGAATTGGTTTGCCTCTCTGTATGCCATCCACTTAAGAATGAGAGAGTCACCAACAGATCTGATTTCACCCTGTTGAGGGCAGTGGTACAGATACACAAAACATCAGGATGAAACACTGATAAAAACAAAATCAGCATCAAACAAACCACTCATCCAGACACATTTTTAAAAGCTTATTCTTACATCATGTGAAATCATGTGTGAGTTCATTTATTTTGTGTGTGTAACCCTTTGGCTAAGTGTTGTCAGCAGCAACAAGGGCTGGGTTCAAATAGAGGTCCATCTTAAAGCTAAGAAACACCATCAGCTCAAGCCTAAACCCAGAATTTCTAGGATCACTAAATATCAACCCTGAGTGCCCTTAATAAATACTATATCCCCTCTGGCAAGCACCGAATCTGCGAATGAAACAAGGAAAACATTATTAGTGGAAAAGAACAGTATGAAAAATTACAGCAACAATGAAGCTATATGAATGTTAAGTAAAACACTTCCCCATGATAATTTTGACAGTAGTCCATTAACTCGGCTCCTCACCATCATTGTGAATGTCCAACAGGCAAATTTTCTCTGCCCATGTCCCTTCCCCCTCCACTAAGCCCCACTCACGATTTGGTGTCACAGGTATCAGTTTCAGAGCTCCTGAGTTGCGCACACTTGGCAAGTGCTGCCTGTTCCCATTCTGAGGTTCCATCGCTTAAGCCAACTACAGTGGACTCAGCTCCACTGCTGTGATCTGTGGCTTTAGCAAAGGGCTACCCTTTCTACAGTCTCTCCTGTTAAAAAGGCCTCCCATTGGAGACTTGAGCAGAGTCTCTCCAATAAAATAGGCACTCTTATCCTCTTCTCTCTCATTTCAGTTCCACTGCCCAGCCAATTCTGAGAGTTTGTGTACAGTTATGGTGATGCCCAAAGTGCCACTAAAGCAATTCTGGGGAGAAAAATTATGCAAATGAAGCTCTCTGAAGCCATACTGATCCTGATCACCAAAAGATAGAGAGTGCCTTCACTTCTGTAGTATCTGTTCATCTGGAGTTCTTGGTAAATGGTTTATGCAGATATAGAAGCTCTGTGGCTGTTCTTCCCCCTGTTCACCAACAGATGGGAGCAGAGAGCTCCTTACCCTTTGGAACTTCAGGCCACAGGGTTACATATACATAATACAAATAGAATTGTACTTCCTCCAAAACAATGGGACAAATTCAGACCTGAATTTTAAATTCCAGTGAAACAGAGTAGCATGTGCTTACTCCAAGTCCAATGTTGACCTTATAGATATAATTTAGTAACAAATACTAAGTTGAAAAGAAAATTCATCATAAAGGAAAGTCAGGCCATCTCACTGGAAAGTAATAAAGTTCAAGATATTTATATTCTTTGCCTTTTTTGTGTCTCGAATGACAGAATTTCCAGTACCAACATCTTACATCCCAATATGTGCTTGAAGGTGGCAATGCATAAGGCCAATTGCTTTGAAATCAATGGAACTACTTAGTTGAGCATAGCAGGATTCAGTCCATCTTAAGGGATCCAGGATAAGAGTGTTCATTGCAGTTTCTAGTTAGTCCTGAAATGACACCTGTTAAAACAAAATGACCAAATGCCTCAGTATTTGGTTTCATTTGAAGGATTATTACAAAAATGTCAACAGGAAAAATCAAAACCATTTCACAGAAAAATGAACTTTGCCATGGTCGAGGCGCCACGTTCTCAGTTGCAAGATTGATCTAAATCCTCTGTGTATAGAACTCCAGGTTAGCAGACTAGAGATTCTAAGGCAGCATCAGATACATTTTAAAAAGGAGGGTTTTACTGAATTAAATATGAAAATGAAATGAATACTATGATCAGTACAGTATCCCTTGTGTTATTTAATCTGATATTATTTTCTGTTTATTTTACACTGCTCCTACATTTTTAATGTTCACAGTTTGCTGCAGAATTTTATACTGTATTATGGAATTTGACAAGGGGAAAACTGGCTGTTTTGAAAACTGAGTAGGAGAAAGCTGGACCTTTTCACACCTACTGGTGTGGGAGGCAGTTTGGATGTGTAGCATTAAGTATATTACATGGTTTCTAAATAATCAGTAGTGAAATAGCACAGTATTGGCATTTAATTACATTTTAAAGCTAACACCCCATTCTGCTGACTGGGGCAAGTCACTCTGTGATGGGGTCCACTCATCTCTCACGAGCACCCTCCATCGGGTATGCGTGTGCCTGCACTCTTTCTGCTTTGTGCTGCTTATGGTGCTTCCCACCAGGCACTGCCCTCGTCAGGTGGATCTTTGGTCACTCAGCCCTCCGGCCAAGTCACACACAGTCCATATGTAAACAAAACAAACCCCTTCCAGGGCACGATTTCAACAGGGCTTATCACAGTACCCTCAGTTGGTCTCTTACTGCAGCTTCTCTCAGCCCCTGCTTTGGTATGGAGCAGAACCCCCAGAGCTTCATCCCTGGAGACTCTTTGCCACTTGCCCCAGCTCTCCAGCTGAGTCACTCTTTAAAGTTAAACTCTTCCAGGGTTAACACAGTTCCACAAACACTGACCCTCTTCTGGGCTTTCTGCCCTTTCCCTGAGTCTGTGTAAACCCCCTTTCTCATGGCTTCATTAAACTCCCTTCTTTGGGCTTAAGCCACTTCCCTAGTGGCTGGGGGTGGGAGTGGGACAACTTAGGCCCACTCACTACTCCAGGTCCCAAACCAGGGACCCTAAAAATAGCAGCCACCTGCTGCATCCCTTTTTACTCTGTTGCTACCACTACTGTCCCCTAGGCCACTTCCCCACAGCCCCAGCACCTTTACCCCAGGGCTGAAGTCCTGCTTGTGTCCATACAGCCACCCAGGAGCACCTTGCTTGCTCCCCTGATTCCAGCCAGCAACTGAACATGCTCTGTCCAGCAGCTCCATTTATATGAACCTGCCGGACTCTGATTGGCTGCTTCCCCGCAATGTCTCCAGGCAGCCTGGAGGACTCACCTCTACTGCTCTTTCCTGGGGTGGGGCATGGTAGGGCCTCAGGGCTCGGTACACCCCATCACTCACTCCTTTTTCAGAGTTATTGTTTTAGTCTGTATCCTTGAAACACTTAAACACATTTAACTTTGACACTGACTTCAGTTGGAATACTCACCTGCTTAAAATTAAACACTGTATAAGTGTTGGCAGGATTGGGACCATAGTCTATGTGTAAACTCAAACTGATGGCACAGCATTGGTTTACACTCAGTTCACTTTTATAAGGTATTATTTGCAATCATTAGGCAAGAAACTTTTTCTGAAGCACAGTTCTGCAGCAAAGGCTGGATTCTGTGGCAAATGGGGCCCTGGTCATGGTGATGTTTGAACAGTTCCGTTTGTGTACTGTGTGTATTTAGCACATTTGCATTTAAAAGTAACATTCAAAACATCTAAACATCACTTCTTCAAAAAGGTGATAATATCCCACTTCTCTGGGCTTTTTAGACAAAAATAGTGTTGTGTTATGAGAGCAGTAATTTCTACCGAGAATGATCCCAGTAATCTCTAAATGGGTTTGATTCCATTGACTCTACTAATATTTACTTTAATTTCCAAGTCAATGCAAATTATAATAGAAGGCTCAGCACATGAAGGACTTTTCTATTGGACTTTTTCTATTGGACATCTTCAGTCCAATCAATGCTTATTCAGCCACAGAAGACAGCAATAAGAATTTAGTGAAGTAAAAAGGAATTTGCCATGTGAAATCATTTTAGCTTTTGTCTTTGGCAATAGATACTTTGTCATCCATAGTGACACTGAGTAGGAATTATTTTCCTGTCTGCTCAAAGGTCTGGAAGCTGAACATAGCTATTTTGCTGTCTGGCATGTCAAGACTCCAGGCTATTAAGCAGTATTTATAAATACAGTGCTTGGGAAATGTCTGGAGCTTATATTGCGTATTTGTCTGTCTGTCTTGTGTTTGCACTGCCTGACAGAGGCTGGGATCACTATGGAAACAGAACACTCAGGTCCCTCTTGGGGACAAAGAATAATCCCTTGGACCTCTTCAGGAGCAGTACTGAATGGGCTCCAATGAAGCAGCCTATCTTGGCTGGAAGGGCAACCACCATTATATGGGGTCTTGGGGTGAAGCAAACAAAGAGGGTCAAAACTGGGTTGTCCTCAGGATTCTAAAGAATTTAGAAAACACCTTTCTCTTCCATGTAAAAAATGAGTTTGTTCCTCTCAAACATTAATATTAGAGAGTTCCAATGGATCAGAAGGGGAAAACAATAGCTAATGCCTGGGAGGTTATGTGAGAAGTCATGTTCTTTCTGCAGCTGGCTTAAAAATTCTCTTTATTTTTCTACTGACCATAGAGTTCACGGATTTTATATGTTATAGGAAATGTATTTGCAATGTTTCAAACCAGAGATGGCTGTCACAAACACAACAGTAAGGTCAAAATGGCAAACATTTCCTGAGCTTATTCTCTGGTGCACACCTGTTGTTACTCCCTTATCTGTATTCATAAAATGGTATGTTTCAATATTCTCTGCTGCAAAACGTACTGTTTCTGCCCTGTGGGATTCAGTCTTTATAAACCAATTGGTGAGGGAAAACCCATAAAAAAAGTAGTTAAGGAGATTTCCATTTCCAGTCCTCTCCTAGCTAATAGGAAAGAGGGGAAAAAAACATGGAGAGGCTACAGAGTGAGGCAGTGAGAGAGGCCATCCACTCATTCTTCAGCACACTGAACCTAAATTCTGTAGCAAACCTCATTGATTCCTGTGAGACACCCGGAAATTCTATGGCTGCTTGAAACAGGAATTGCAACACAAGAGTAGAGAACAATCCATCTAGTAGAATATCCTACCTCTGTCAGTAGACAGGACCTGCTGCTTCAGAAGCAGGGACAAGAAATCCTTCAGAAGGTAGTTACAGAATAATCTACCCACAGGGAATGTTTCCTCCCAGGTCCCATGAGTCAGAGGTTGGCTTATGCCATGAAGCATGAGGGTTTATAGAAACTCTAAAAGTCTTAGCTATAATTTTAATCTTTGAAAATGACTTTCAAATATTGAAAAACAGGGCTTATATTTCTTCTCTGTCTTTATCAATTATCAACATACTCTAATTACATTAATGCAAATATGAGGTTGCTCTTGTTAAGAGAAAAAGGCTGCAAATGCAAAAGATAATGATCCGAGCAATGCCGTTACACTGCCCACCTTGCATAGCTGGTATATTTTATGGCATACAACATATCATACTAGAATACATTAAATAAAACTTAGCAGTAAGGAAATAACACTCAGTTAAGAAGAACAAGAAACTGTAAAACAATCTATACCTGCAACTTGGCTGTATTAGTGTTGCTGTGGGAACTTTACTTTTTGCATTTCCCAACTTTCTCTTCTGTCTATGAAGTCTTAGTGATGCATTACTGTAGATTTGCATATACAACAGATGTATTGACTCTTTCGCTGCAGTGATGTGTTTATGATGTTAGAGATTTCAATTCTGTTTATAAATTTAAAGCTCAATGGAGGCTAAGAAGGTTAATTTATGGTACTGGCCTAGGAGATTGCTCATTTTCTCAGTGACATTAATGGTTTAATTATTCCTATTATTCCCATAGCTCTTATTTCTTTTGAACGTTCTTTGAAGACCAGAATTAGGGCTCTTGTCTAATCTGATTTATTTATATCCCCCATATAATCTCCTTCTAAGCAAATCTTGTACTGTACTTGGATTTCAGGGTTCACATAGTGTATAGTATTATGTTCTGAATATTGGAAATACATAGGCCTGAACAATATGAGGTGAGATTAAAAAAAAAGGACATATAAAAATGGGAATTTTAATTATGATCATGAGAATTCATGTTTCAAAGACTTATTAAAGTAGATATGTACAATCTTATGAAAGAAATTTGAAAGATACAGGCTATGTCTACATTATAGAGCCTTTGCCAGCACAGTGCCCTAGAGTAAACACAGCATACCCAACAGAGGAGTTTTTCTGCCAGTGTAGGATCACCACCTCTGGAAATGACATTAGCTATGCCAACAGAAGCACTCTTCCATCAGCTTAGTTACATCTGCACTGGAAGTTTTGTTGACACAACTGTGTTGATCAGGGGTGTGGTTTTTTCACACTAGGACCAATGTAATTATACTAGTATAAATTTCAAGTACCACCCAATCTTCAAACAGCCTCAGGAACAAGGATTTGTCCCTAATGTATCATCTTAATCATCCAGCTACTAAGAATCTTATTGATGTGGGACAGCAGATAGGAGTTAAAACACCATGAGTCTGATTCTCTGCAGTCCTGCACTTTGTAATCATTTACATAAGTGTTAGGTGGGTATTAAATGCTACTAAATCAGAGATAGCATTTTCCCTACTTCACACTGAAGTAAGGCCTTGTCTTCACCAGGAGAAAAAAAAAGGTGTGTTACTGAAGGTAAAATCCTAATGAAGACAAGACAGTGAGTTGGTTTTCATAGGAATTGGCAAGTGGAGTTAATGTATGTGAAAACTACCAACTGCCGTGTCTTCATTAGGATTTTACCTTGAGTTAAGAACTCATCTTTTTTTTCCTTAGTAAAGACACAGCCTAATGTCCCAACATGGTGCCAGGCAATGGGGAATTAGGTCTAATTTCATGTTTATTTAAGGTACATGTCTTCACTGCAGAATTAACTCTAGTTAGCTATACTCAGGTTACTTCTCTCGAGTTAGCCTAGCTCAAGTGAGACCGGCCCAACAGCAAAATAACATTCAAGTTGCCAAGTCCAACCTGGTACTTCACTCACTTTTGTGTGGCGCTAAGACTTGTGGGGGCACATCCCACCATCCTTAATGTGCCAGTAAGCTGAGTCACTCTATAGATTTTTTCCCCAGTGAATTGTGGGAGAACTTGTCTGCCCTTTCTGGACCCACAGGGGAAATTGTGGGAAAGTATTGGAAGCTTGATGGTATTCAAATGGCAGTAGCCAATATCCATACTACACAACAGTTGTGTTAGCAGCTGATGAGTTGTGGTAACTCAAACTTTAGCCTATAGCCCCTAACACACAAGTCAACTCAAGTTAAAAGCACTACTTGAGTTAAGGGGTTTTATGTGTGTCACAGTTCCCAAGGTAACTGCACCTCTGACCCCTTTGTGGCCTCCTTTAAAGTACCCCACTTGAGTGTCGGGCCTTTTGTTCTCACCCTTCTCAAAGTGGAATCCTGTGACTTTCTCCTTCTGCACTGAGGATGTAGGCTGCAATTCCTCTTACAATTCACTGTGATCACCTCAGCAAGTCTGACATCAGTTCAGCACCTGCGGTCCTGTTTTCTCAGGGGCAATGACAGTGTTAACCAGTGACTAACAAACCTTCAAAAGTAAAGTATTATTTATTCAGAACAAAAGCTTAATTTTTTTTTATTTTATTTTTTTTAACCACGATGCATCTTTACCTGGTCCGGACCAATACCATGAGGCGGTATGACAACCCCTCTTGAGGCGGTAAAAACCCCTCAGCACCGGTGCATTCTAATGCATTTACCTACGCATTACCTTATGCATTACCTTGGCCAACTCAGCAGTTCCCAGTACTTCTATAAACTAACCTTGTTGGGGCCTTTCCCCAATACCACTCTGCATCTGATCTTGCTGCACAGTCAATAAGTTCAGATGGCGTGAGCCCAACAGAGACAGACGTCCTCATGGACAGTCCTCCTCCGATACCCCAATAGAGATTTCAAAAGGTCTCATACCTCTCATGTGGCGCCATGGGGTTCGAAGGGGAATGATCCGTAGTAGCCGTCTGTGGGTCCATGGGCGTTGCCATCCCGGACGAGCCCCCAAATTGTCGGAGAAAAACTCAGTTCTCGCTTTTTCGTTTGGGTGCAGCAAAATCAAATACTTTATTATTTCTCCTGTAATTACAATGGAGGGAGAGAGTGCCATAGGACACAGGGTCGCCCCAGTCCTGGACAGGTCTCTCAACTGGTAAACAATTACAACAAGCCTTTATACTTTTGTTACAGACAATAACTAGCAATAATACAGACAATAGAGAGCAACAACTACATTTTGTTTATACATAAGCCATTCTGCTATCTTGTTTGTCTCACTCCTAAGAAAAGCAAGCCTGCATATTTGGTTATCAGTTACAAGGTCGTAATAACTTTGTACACAGTTCTTTCCCTATGTCTCCCACTATCCTTGCTTCTAGAAGTCTCACGTCATTAGGGTACAGCTGGGCTAACTCTTGCTAACTGACTGACATGTATTAAGATCCCCTTCAAATCCTTATTAATTCTTTCCCTGCTTCTACACATGGAAAACATATCTTGAAATCAGTGAGGAACTTACATGCATGTCTAGCTTACCAGGTATCACCCATCTTCCACATGGAAGCCCTGGGAGGTTTCAAATTCTTCTTCAGAGCCTCTCTCAGGGCCTCTCTCTCTGGATCACAATCTCATGTCAGTACATTCTTTCTCCCTATATCAGGCTGGTCAGTTTATATGCTTTTCAGTTCATTTGTTCAGCATCATTAACAAGGTCAACCAGTCTATGCAGTTTCAACCAGGGTGTGAGGAGTCTCCAGACTTGTCACCAGCCTAGGGATTTGCATTATTTACCCCCCAGTAGTTTCAGTTCCTTCAAGAAACTCTATAATCCCCCCATCGAGCCAAAATACAATCCCTAACCCATAAAGTATGTGCAACAGTCATAAAGTTAACACAATAGTCTTCGAATATTCCATGTGTCCCTAGTATCTCTCAGACATGAGGCTTAAGTTAGGAGCAACTTTGCAGTGAAGACAACTTATACAACGTTGGGGTTGATCCTTTGCTGGTGTAAGTCAGCATAGTTCAGTTTACTTCAACAAAGCGATGCTGATTTAGGTGAGCTCAAGATTCCAATTTTTTTTACAAAAATGTTCACAACATATTTGTTTTACCAACATTTTGAAAATTTCCACCCAGGTCTGTAGTAAATTACTCTCTTTACTTGTCTGATTCCACCATATAGCAGCAATCCAAAGAAAAGAACATGAAAACTATGGGAGACTTTAATTTTCCTAGATGCCAATATTTCCTATCAAAACACTCCCAATGCAATTGTAGTTTGCCCAAAACATCTGAACAAGGGCTACACAGCATCCTGGGGAAGCTATTTATAATAACAACACTAAAATATTATTAACTATTACAGATTGGGAATTTCTGAGCTTGTAGCAACGGTAGCATATTCTCCCTGCTCCGCCAATCAATAGTGTTTTCAAGTCTTACTGATTTATGGCATGGTTGAGTTTACCCAACTGAATTATGATTCAGAATCTGTTGTTCCAAGATGATGACCTGGCCAGATTCCTCTTTTATCTATTAATAAGGGCATATCTGGTATTTATAGAAGGCCCATTAGGTAATCAGATAATGTGAAAATGAAGGACCCAATTCTGCAAAGCCTTAATCAAATAATTCTTACTCACACACGTCGTCCCCATTGTCTTGACTATTTATTGTCATGAGAAGTAGCTTCAGGACTAAGCCCTAAATATTTATATTACTTTACAAAATTGCCAAGCTTTATTTAGTTTTGTGTGTATGGCATAACCATTCTATTCCCTTACAGGCTCAAAAAAACTCAAGTAAAAAGCAATATCCTTTGAGTGTACCAATTTAATCTGAGTCCAGAGACAAACATGACCTGAGCATCCTTCTAATCTATAAACCCCCAGACATCAAAGACTTCTTGGAGGAAGTAATACAGATGTTATCTGACAGGGTAATGGAGTTCATAAGTCTCATTGTCCTGGGAGACTTCAGTATCCATGTAAATGATACAATAGAGCAGAATCTCCTATGTGAAATTTGTTCATTAGGTTTCCTTACAGAGAACCTCTGGAACCTTACACACAGTTAACCATACCCTGGATTGGATCTTCAGAGTGTCTGTGGACACAAATGCAGCAACAACAACAACATACTTCTATCCTGGTCAGACCAATTCCTGCTCCACCATCCAAAATCCCCCACACTGCAAGGGGCATGGAAGCCATCACCATGGTCTGCCTCCAAACAAACAAACAAATAAACAAACATACAAACAAACAACCACACCTCTTTGACCTGGCCAAATTCTAAAAATTACTTCTAGAAAACTCTACTGTACCAAGAAGTTAAAGAGTAGAAGCATTAGTGAATCACTCTAACCAGCCTTTGATGGAGTGCCTTGTCCCACCTCACTATCCACACAGATTGCTTGGCTCTCAGATGACCTGCAACAGAAGGTTATGATGAGAAACTATTCCTCCACCTACACCTCACACCTGAGTTCTGCAAGGCTCAGCTACCTCTCCATACTAGTCAACATCTCTATATCATTGGGAGAGCTGGTGAGTCAACATAGACTACAACATAAGGTATTTGTAGCTACAAAGATATGTTTTTTAAATATTACACCTCTATCACAATATAACGTGACCTGCTATAACGCAAATTCGGATATAATGCGGTAAAGCAGCGCTCGGGGGGGGGGAGGGCTGCGCACTCCCTTGGATCAAATCAAGTTCAATATAACACGGTTTCACCTATAACATGGTAAGATTTTTGGCTCCCGAGGACAGCATTATATCAGGGTAGAGGTATAATATATACACTATATTTTAAAGACAGTATCCTTTTATCAAATATAAATTATGAAATCAGCATAGCTCTCTTCACTGTCTTTTAACATTGGCTTTGTTTATTTCAAGTTACTATGAAAATATCTAGGTCAGGACAAGCCCCCTGCTTCAAATATATATTCGGTACTTGCAAAATGCAGAGGTGCTATCATTATCAGCCCAATCATCATGAGAAACTAAACCCATAACAATTTAATCAAACATACACAAGCAGGAAAAACCTATACATTTCTCTCAGATTAAGAGTCAGCTAACCAACCAAAAAATGTAAACCATCTCACTATTAACAGCAATAAATTGAGAATGTGCAGATGAAGAACATTACATCACTGATGCCTGCTCTCCTGACCTTTTTGAAAGCATCTTGTTCTGTATGTTGCACTGAATTGTAGAGCGTGCCCCTTAATCTTCTGCACATTGATGAAGTAGACTTCAGTTACTAAATAAGGGAAGATTCTGACTACTTTACTCATGTTCAACAGTACCTTATTCCACAAATAGTCCCAATGAAGTCAGAGACTATTTTGTTAATAAGGTGCTCTTCTCCCCTCCCCCGCCAAGCAAACTTCGGCCCTAGATAAGTTTAAACATAAAAATGGCCAAATTCTGTTCTATTGGTTACCATCTAAGCATCCAGCCAGATCCCAGCAGGCTCAGATAAAAGCAGCAGCAGGGCCTGAGCAGGTCTGTTCCTGGCTGGGACTGGAGGAGCAGGGAAGGGTGCTCCTTGCCTGTCACGGGAGCTCGAGGGAGAACCAGAAGATGTGTTCTAGTGATATTTTGCATTCAGCAAGGAGGAAGAGCATCTGGGAACTTCAGTCCTGAGGTAAGGGTGGAGAGAAGGGGGCTATGTGGGAAAAGGCCAGGGGAACAGCAGCAGTGAACTGGAGGGAGCAGTATGTAGCTGCTGTGTATAGGGTCCACACACACACACCCCGGCCCCCAGCCAGTGCTGGAGTAGTCTAAGCTCTGGAAAGGGGACATGGCTAGTTTAAAAAGCCCAAGAAAAGATGCTAGACTGAAAGGGCCCAGAGACAGGGCTGAAGACCCTAGTGAGGGCAGACAGTTTTGTTGAACTCTTTGCTACCCCTTGAAGGGGTTCATTCAATTCTGATTGTATGATTTAGCTTGAGGACTGAGCCACTGAAGACCTGCCTAACAAGACCAACAACCTATAGGAGGTTCGAGGAGAAAAAAAGATTGCAGCACCACACCCAGCCGATAGGAGGCATTCATGAGAGGTGAGTGTCCCCAATCACAATATCTCATTAGGAGCACGATCCCACAAGGCGCACAGCCAGCACATCAATTCCCATCGACTCTGAGCCCGATCCTGTTCCCATTCAAATCAGTTGGAGTAAATGGCACCAAGCACTTTGCAGGATCAAGCCCTAACTGCCTGTTTGTGGGATAATACTGGCAAAACCACAGGCCACCTACATGTGAAAGTATCAGAACCCCAACATCAAATTCAATATCATCCCCTAGTGAAATAGTTTTGTTTCTGTTGACCTGCTGTTTCCACCTCAAGATGTATAGCCATTTCCAAGTGGAGTGTAGGAAGTAATGGCAGCAGCTCCACTGCACAGCAAAACTTCCATAGTGGCAGGTTCGGAGCCTTGTCAAGTACAGGCAGAGCAGTTTTAAATGTCTGATTAGTTCTCTTGGTAGTTCTAGAGATAGGCACATTCTGATATCATGCAGCTGGTAAGGGCAGGTGCTTCTTAATTTTACTGCAGTGTGGTGCTGGGATGCACAAGAGGCTCTAAGAAATATCAGGGCACTGAAATGTCAGCAGTGTCCTGCCCTTTCATCTGTGTATTAAAGAATTACTGCTGTTCCTATGGGGAAGGCTGTTTTGTTGGGAAATGAATTGTTGTTTATGTTAGAGGTACTTCAGTGTGCTCAGCCTCTTAGAAAACTATGGGGGGAAAAAATCTCTAACTTGCTCTCAACAATTACCCTATCAGGGCCTTAAAAATGAAAGCAAAGTAATTCTTACTGCTAATTACAATTAGTTAAAGAATTGTACAAATTCTAATAGCTAACGTGTCTTTGGCAACTTGCATTGTATTACCATCAGGGAGTGTGCTACGAGTGCTCTGTTCTATCATGTATGATGTGACTACTGTCCTTTATTGCCCTGAACAAACTAAATATAATCGGAAGTTAATTTACCGTGAAAATCTTAATGATATTTGAAATCACAGATGAACACACTGGAAAGATAACAATGAAAACTGTCATGGTAGGAAAATATGCATAATAATAGCAGTAATAAAGTCAGAATGTTTTTAAACACTGCCTATTAACATCTGCAATCTTTTGCTACCTACTTTGCAAGCAAATGTGTTACTTCTCATTTTTAATCTTTGCTTTGCTCATTCAGAGCTTCTCAAAAGACTCAATATCTCATCTTTCAGGGAAATGCTAGCAAAAAAAAAAAAAACCTATGTCCTTTGATGCCCTCTAGCTAAATACCATTCTATGTGTCTATATCCTCTGCTGCAGCAAATCCCAGTAAAGTAGCTATTTCAAGCAACATTCTTTTTGCCAAGATTGGCCTAAAATTTATGGTGCTTGAATTTAAGTGGGACAATTTAAATTGTGCATGAGGGAGGGGTGTTGAGAGGTTATGAAGGGCAGTAGAGGCAATTGAGTATCGTTCTATTCATTACAGCCTGTCTCTCAGCAAAAATATCACTCTTGTCATAGTCCCTAAATGGTCACAGTCAGTATCTCTCTGAAATTTGTGATCCTCTTTTCATTCTAATTATTTTTGTTAAAATTAATTCACTGATTTCCATTACAGAATTGGCCATCATCTCTAATTTGTTCATTCCTTACCTTTTTTTTTCCTTTTAAAGCAGGCTGTTTCCAGCTGTCCATGATATCCGTGTTACATCTAAAGCCATTTTAAAGAGCCTTTACTAAGTAAGAAACATTGGCCGTGTGCTGTGTTAGATTAAATGGTTTTCCCTTTTCACAGAAGGGACCCAGCTAGGAATGCAGAAATGAAGAACTGAAAAAATTCTATTTTGAAAACTGTAAGTAGTTTTAGGAGAGAAGATTCAAACCAACTGGCTTAATATCAACATGTCATGAAATTGTCACACGCTGCCTGTCAGATGAGTACATTCCATCTGAAGTGCTGAAGGGAGGAGAGATGATGCAGGATTGTATAGATGAGAGATGCATTAATACATGCAAGTCTATTTCTTGCTAGCCCCAGCTAATATATGCCAATAGGGAGTTAAAAGAGATTATAGCAGCAGTCCACTATACACTGGGAGAGGGGCAGAGAGGAGGGAAATCAGCTCGAGAGAGAGTTTTCATCATAATCAGTGTAACTTGCTAGTGAGGTGAGGTAATGACATGAGAATACTGTGCAAATTGGGGAGCGAAGAGGGTCACTATTTGTTACCACTGCAGTACAGTGGAACAAGAGCCCTAGATGGTCCCCAGTAGAAAGTTTTGCAGGTGCAGCATAATGAGTTAAGAAGATGAGCCATAAGAATTCAACTGATGTCATCTGCACTGGTGGGACCTAAGACTGTGAAATGTGATAAAATATAAAGCAGATGTTTGCAATGGAATTCTCTCTGCCTCAGGGTGAAGGGACTTGTGGACATAAGAAATACAGTGATAGTCTGATCTTGAGTTTTCTAAAGAAAGTCAAATGAAAGAAAGAGACTAGAAGATTCACAACTCTACCAACAAAATCTGAATATAATTCTTAAGGGAGGCACTACTAAGGTATATGGGACTCTATTTGCAAATCTGTCCAGAAGTAGAGATGTACTGAAGGCTACTTGTCCGTATTTATTCCGGAACATGTTTTGAAAAAAAATCCATATTTCTCCAAGACAAGTCACCACCTTCTAGTTGCCCTCAAAATATATATTTTTAAAACAAACTTGCGGGGATGAAGATTCTGACTTCTCCCGCTGCCCGGATCCAGATCCATTGTTGCACGAGGGAGCTCAGAAAAAGTATGACTTTTTGACACAAGGACTGTATAAAAGTAATGGAAACTGCTTATAATAACTTAATTATCCTGGTACACACAACCCCTCAAAGCTAGTCAAATACAGCATGTCTCAAACATCAACAACTTAAATCAAATGTAGAGTTCTAGCTGAAACAGTCTGGAAATATAATGAACCAAAATTAAATTCAGCTTAGTTGCTCACTACTCATATGCTTTGACTCCTGCTGATTTTTATTTCAAACCCATGATCCCAATGGCCTCAAATGTACAGAAACATTCTAAACTGAGGTAAGATTGCACCTGTGAAATGTCAGGCAGAGCACTTCAAAACCTGATACTTAGGAAATAAGCATGCTCCCAGCTGTCATCCATGTGACATTAGTGAGTTTCCTATGGTTAGGGCAATGTTTAGTTTTTATGATTTTTAAGTTTACTTATATGCAGTTTTAAAATATGTTTAAAATTTTACTTGGATTTTTTTTTAATAATGGGCCTAACCCTTCAAGGTGCTGAGTACCTCCTGTGAAGTATGAAGCATCCTCAGCTTTCATTGCTGAAATTAATGGGAGGAGAGGATTCTTGACAAGCTGCTGGATTTAGCCCTAAAATAGACTTTACTCCAGTGTTTGCAACCTGAAGTTTGCAATGTTGTGCTAGGCTATTAGAATAAGTGAAACTGATTCAAGGCTCAGTTAAGAAAACCACTTAAGTACTGACTCCACTGACTTCACTGTGGCTTAAGCATATGCATTTTTGATTGTTTGTATGGTGGTAGAAAATAAACAACGAGTGAAGAATACTTAAACATGTGCTTTAGTGTTTTGCCAAATAGGACAGACTTAAGCAAGTGCTTTGCTTTGCTGAATCAGTGCCTACCCACATACTAACTTGGTTTCACAATCCACAATGAGAGAAATGCAAGAAAGCAAACAATATGCCTGGTCCAAAATTCATTAGATTTCAGACAATCTTTCTGTTTCAAGAAATCCTTGACGGTATTAGAAACAAAACTAAGTCAAAAATATTTTTTTAAATGTAGTTTTTCAACTTTCAATAAAAAGAATGAAACAAGCAGACCTTGCTCATATTCCTGGCAAAAGATGGGCATTTCACTTACTTTAAACAAACTATGTAGTGCTGTTTTATGCCCAGATGCTGTCACATAGAGTCACTGAATTTTTATTTAATGAATAAATAATAAATACTAGAAAGTAAATTACCAGCTATTTATTGGGGAGATCCAAAGGGGCAAATCCTTCAGCCATATTTAATTATAAATAAATTACTCAAAACCAGTGAGACTATGATTTCTAGGTTTGTTTTGATTTTACTTGTTCTTCCCTGTTTATATTGACTTCTCTCTGCTTCTCACAAAATCCCGCTGGCCTCAGCACTCTTCTTCTCGCCACAGGGTGCTTTCATCCATGGTAATGGGTTCTCTTGGGAATGCAATGGGTAGAATTCCAATAGTTTTGTCTGTGTTTCTGCTCAGGCAGCAGGCACAGGATAACAAAGACAAAAGTGATGCTGGATTTCAACATCTATCAAGAACTTTAGTGTAGCATTGTTAACCCATCTGTCAACTTTAAAGATTTATGGGTAAAAATTGCATTTCAGAGCACTGGGAAAGGAGTGGGCAAAGTGACAAAGAAACAGTGATTTGACATTTTACCGGCCAGTAGTTATTTTTACAAGAAGACTCCTGAAGGCCAAATTTTCAAAAGGCCTCTTTAAATCCATCCACAATAGTCACAGCTACATCTGATTGCGTGTGTAAAATCCAGCATTTGCAAGCAAATACAGCTGTGTGGTAGAAGAGCTAACTAAACAATTTATATATGCAACATTGTTGCATGCAAGTATCGATTTTGCATGTTTACATGAATGTGCTTGCACATGTGGGCACAGTCAGGGAGAATCATATAACTGGATCTCAGTTCCCCAAGGTGTGGTGGGGCCATCAGGGAGCTAGCTACAGCTCCCTGATTCTTCACTGGTCCAGCCGTAGCATCAATTAGAACAGTCTAGGTGCTGCTCTAACTCACACCAGTGAAGACCTGGCACCCTCGAGTTCCACGAGTCCCTGACACATCCTCTCCTGGGATGCCCTCTGTACTGAAGCCACTTCCAGGGGATCTGGGGCAGTAGATAGCTTTCCTCCTCAAGAGAAGTCATTTATAACCAGAATTTATAACCCTTTGTGCCACCTTTTGCCACCTGAGTGATGCAATGGGGCCATATTGTACTTGAGGATGTGGCCTTTAGTCTTTAGTGTCCAAGTATGTGAGATGAGCGAGAAGTGTTTTCCTTTGGACTGAGTGTCTTCTTTAAAGTTCCCATAATTGTACTATCACAAGTGCAACCACCAGTGGCAGCAATGGTCGGAGTTCCACTATAGACAAGTTGCTCGTGGTTGGCAGTGTGTTTGCCATCGTAGTACCTAGATTTACACTGAGCACAGTTAGGTGACATACTGATAAGTAATGGGCACTTTGTTTATCCTAGATCTCCCAGCGGTGCTACTAATATTATAGATACAGCTGGTATTACTGAAGTTTGAGGATATGGAGTAGGAACTAAAGAAAATGGCTTCCTAAAGCAGAGCTGTAATATGAAATGACTCACTGCTGAATACTCACCGGATCCCCTGCATTCCTATGAATGCACAGCAAAGCTTGCCAAAACCACTTTGAGCGCTCAGCATAGAACCAACAGAGCTATTTAATCATAAATGCCCCCCCGGGCAAGACATTTTAGGTAGCCAACAAGAAACTTCCTGATTTCCTCTGTTGGACAGCTTTGTATAAATCTGAGAGTCTTTCATAAAAACATAAAATTAGAGATCTCGATAACACCCTATGGTATGCAACATTCCAAACATTACCTTACAGTCAACACCATTCACAGACAGCAACAGCTATCTGTAAAGTGCAAGGACAGGATCCCACCATCATGATTCATGCTGGTTATAGAATCAGAGTGTAAGGCCAGGAAGGACCACTAGATCATTTAGTGTGACTTCCTGTATATCCAGGCAACCAACACCACCCAGCATCTGCACACTAAACCCAACAACTGAAATGAGACCAAAATATTACAGTTTGCAGAAGACTAAACTATTTTGTGCCACAGACAGAGAACAGATGAGACCAAGGTTCACCAGTGTTCAAGGACTCTGCAATGGCAGGGAAATGCTTAAGTGAGAGATACACAGTTAATCCTGGCAACTGACCTGCACCCACATACTGCAAATGAAGGCAAAAATAAACCCAAGGTCACCACCAATCTGACCTAGGGGGAAATTCCTTCCCAGCCCCACATAAGGCAATCAGTTAGACCCTGAGCCTGTGAGCAACAGCCAACCAGCCATGCACCTGAGAGAGAGACAATGCTCAGTGCCACTTCAGAGCCATGGCCAAATCCATCCAGTGTCCCATCACCAGCCGTAGCCATCTCTGATGCTTCAGTAGAAGGAGATTTTTAAGAATACCCTCCCAGAATACACTGGAAGGTGGGAGAGGAATGCCTTCCTGACTCCTGCTGTTGGCCTTTTGAAATCCAGTGTTAACAACATAAGACATAAATTGGAAGTGAACCCTGCCCCGTACCATCACAAGCAACCTTTTCGTTTCTTCCTCTATGAGAAATCCCACTGATTTCAGTGGGACCATTCTAGGAGCAAGGTGCTGTTCAGTGTGGTAAGGGTGGCAAAATCTCCAAGATACAATGCCTCCCAGGGCCCTTTGATTGCGATGAAGCAGGACAGGTGGTGATTTACTTTAACCCTTTAAGGAGTGCAGCATACTCCTCCTCACTGTGGCAAGCCAACATTGCTGCCTGCTGTAGGCAGAAGGGAGGAACAGAGCCATAGCTTTGCCAGCACCTAACCCCTCCCTGTCCTTTCTTTTCCTACATGCCTCCTAGGATGGAGCAACTTGGTAGCAGGACCTGCACTCCATCCAATCAGATATCTTGCCTCCAGCAGTGAACAATAACATCTAGCCACATATTACTATACAAAGGGAGGATTTCTCTGCTGTCAGCTGAACTTACACACTGAAGCATGAGGATGTTCTCTATATATTGTATTTTAACAGTATGCATATAATAGACTAGCATATTAATAAAGTGCCACATGGTCTAAGGTCATCCACATTTGTTCTCAGTTCTAATATTTGCCCTGGCTATCTCCAGTCTCCCCATCTCTGACTTTACTAATACCCACATTGCTCCCACCAGACCAGTCAAAACATGGCTGCTAAAATTATTTCTCTCACCTGTTGATCAGAGCTTGTCAGTCTCCACTTTGAATCTCTACACTGGCTTCCCCTTGGCCCCCACATCAACTTTAAAGTTCCTTTAATCTTCAAGCCCATGCAGCTCTATCGTGACCTACATTTCAGATCCGATTATCTATGTTCCTCTCCAGGAGTGATGCTAGCCTCACCATTTGAGCTGGCCAGAAAATGGAGGGGGGAGAGGTGTCTTGCAGAAACTTTTGACTTTTCGTTGGAGAAACTGGAAACCTGAAAACTAAAATTTTTACACCAAAAAAATTTCAAAACATTTCCAAAAGCCAAAACATTTTAAACCTAACACTGCCAAAAAAAATCCACCCCAAAAGATTCAGTTTTCAGCCAAAAACATTCAGTTGAGGGGAGGAGAGTTGAACCAATCAACATGAAAATTTTTCTGGAAAATAGATGCTTTCTATGAAATTTCTCATTTCACCAAAAACCCCAATTTTTCATTCCAAAAAGTGTTGGTGGAAATTTTTCAACCAGCATTTATTCACCATGGAAAAATGAGTGAAGCCAGATGCAAATTTTCTCCATGGTTAATCCTTACACATTTGTTTCTTTGTAACCCACAGGCCCAGAGTGGCGGTAGCTTCCTTGGTGAAGAAAATACAGTACTCATGGAAGCTGCACTGCATCAAGGACATCTCTCCTGACTGTGCTTGATTTCCCAATATTAGTAGCACTGCTACCGAAGCAAGCTACATTTGCCTTGGTCTCTGCTAAGGAGATGGTACTTTAAAAAGGATTAATGAAAGCAAAATGAGACTGAGAAGGATTTTCCAGATTATTAGATTTCTTGGGAAGCTTTGGGCACTCTAAGCTGCTACTCAGTCAATGAAAACTTGTGATTCCTAAATCAACATTAGAAGACCTGTACCATCACTGTGCTGATAAATGCAACTAGACCTACGTAATGCAGTTAGGGCCCTTTCTATTGATTTGTTTGACATTTGTACTTGATTTCAACAGGAGCTGCAGGTGCTCAGTATCCTTCAGAATTTGTCCCTTTAATTTGTATTTTTAAGCATCCCTGAGACGCAGTTATTAAGGAGATTCATTAACCCTCTGCCCTCTCATTTCTTCTGTACACAAATGTGCTGCCTAAACAACATCTTGCTTTGACTCAGCTAGTGTAGGGATTTTCTTGCTGGCAGACTTAGTGTGTGTAATATTATTGGTAGGTACTGACTAAGCCTTCAGTGCAGAGACAAGCATGCAAGAAGCCGCTCAGAAACAGCTACCCCTTCATTAAACAGGATTGTGCCAACGGTGTGCCATATGGTCAGACAACACCAGCTGTACCATTACAATGATCTAGTCATATTCATCTGAGAGTTAAATATAGTGAAATCATTTCCAAAAGGCAAGTGATCAATTGCTTAAAGTCTCTGAGCACGATCACAGTAGGAATTGCCTTGCCAGAACACAGTCACAGTCCAGCTAATCTAACATCCTGCCTCCATCAACGGCCAATACTCGAGTCTCCTGAGGAAGGCATTACACTGTGTTCAACTGTACACATCACTGTTAGAGCTCGTTGAAATTTTTTCCTTGAAATGTTTTTAATGAAAAATAGCTTTTTCATCCAAATGGAAATTTCCATCAAAAGTGTACTGTTTTGAGGAAATTTTTCAAAAATCCAGAAACTGAACATTTTTTGGTTTATCAGTGAAAATATTTGACCAAAGCCAGAAACATTTTTGGTTTTTAGCAAAAGTGTTTTGGTTTGCAATTCTTGGATGAAAACCTGGAAACTTTGTTATTGATTGAGTTTTTTCATAGGAACAAAAACATTTCAGGATCAGCTGTACTAGATATGTGTTACTATACAAGGGTGGCATGTTCCTGGTGATCAGCTGATTTTACACTCTGAAGCATGAAGATTGCAATATATGCTAGCTAATTTTCCATTGTAATAACATCAACCTGTTGATTTTTCCAGATTTGATTTTTACAAAAGGAGACACACTATGTATTGTTTTTAATCCTTGAAGGATATTCCCCTCCCCGCCCCACGTATATAATATTCCACTTTTAGCTAGTTATAATATGGGGGTAATTTATCCATTCTCTGATTTATCAACTATTGGCCCCTGCCATACATAGCTGACCAGAAGCGTGATCTGGTAATAAACCCTGTGCCACACCCTCCCAGAGCCCAAGGGACAACTGTGGCCAGGGAAAAGCCATTGGGGCCATGTTGCTAAGGATCTTAGGAGTCTTTCCAAGTGTCAGAGCCAGTGTGGAGATGTGAGGACTCTGGACAAATGGCCATGAAAAACACCAGGTTTGAGGCAGGCCCCATTGCCTTTTCTGCAGGAGGGCAAACCTTCCCTGGTGGGATGATGTGGGGAATCTCTGCGATGGGGCCTCACCGAGATTAAGTTCCCTGAACTCTCTCACAAATTTTATTGTGATATGGGTTAATCTGGGCCTGTGTATGGATTTTATTTGGTAGTCTAATGTTTAATACAATCCAGTCTGAATTAATGACTATACTATGAGTGATGGCTAGTTAAAAATTGCCTTTATGAATATTACATAAATACATCTCTGGTTCTTGGTGGTGTTCCAAGAAGAGGGAATGAACAGCACCCTGGTTAATACTTGCTATCTAATATTGTTTGTTTGTTTTTAAATCCCCAGACCATGTGATCTTCACAGTGCTTTACTTTTACTTTAACAAGGATATGACATTTGACTTGTATTGGCTGTGAAACTGAACCTAGGAGGTGCTGGGAACCTAGGAGATGCAGCTCTCTTTGTTTCCAATTCCTGAGAACTTCAGGAGCTCAGGCCCAGTCATGATCAAGCCCTGGGAACAGATGGCCTGAATCTAGCACTAATAAGCCCCCTCACTGGCACTTCTGGACATGGGCATAATAATATTCTACACTTACTGTATAATTATATAATTATATATTGTTATCATCAAAATGTCTTCTAAACATTGATTAGTCAGTCAAGGAGATTGTCCTACCCTGTTGCCCCTGGAGGTTATCCATGAAGGTCAGGACTGAGGAACACTTATGAAACAATGGGAGGAATCTGTTTCTGCTACTGGAATTGTTCTGTGGGGAAAGAGAAGAGCTCAGTTTGCAAAGCTGCTACTCTGGGAGCTTTCCCAAGCACTACATTCACTTTAAAATTGTTTATAAAATAGAATAAAGGTCTGATGTTAATAGCTATTAATCTTGAAAACGAGTTTATGAATTCCATATTCCATGCAAAAAAAACCTATTCAACTATCATTAATGCAAGATTAAAGTTGAGAAATCAAACACTTAAGTCAAGAAATATGGCAATAGGGTTAAAAGCTCAACTTTAGTTATGCTTACTTGTACTTATGGCTTAAAATATGGTCCATCACTACAAATTATTTGCTGTGTTGTGTAAAATGCCAGGTACGTTTGCAGAACTATATGTATATTTAATTATACTATCTAGCCAGGGTCTGCGGTGTATAGGTCTTTGAATGAATAGATATTTGGTTCTTCATTGACCATTTGACTGCTGGATACTAGCAGAAGAGAATGAACTCTGTCATATTTTATATAATTCCCTTAAAAAGCCAGCCCTACCATGACTGCTTGTAAATCAGTGACCTCCTCCCAGGCACCCCCTCATGGCCTCGGGGCAGCCCTGCAAGTGGCCTCTCACCTCAGTTTCCCTCTGGGGTAACCTAAAGGACTCCACTTCTGGCTCCAAGCCTGGGAAACAGTTTATTACCCAAACCTTGTGCAAATAGTTTCTAACAAAAGTCCCCAAACATGCTCCATATCATCCCAGTGTATACAGTTCTTGTTCTCACTAAAGCCTAGTGTCCTCTGCCATAACTAGGCTCCTTATCAGTCCTCTTCTCTCCTTCTGCCAGGATAGCCCTTCCTTCTAGGGTGCAACACCGCTCTTCCCAGCGGGAAGTCCCACAGCCTTTCTCCTGGCAGCATCTTTGCCAGGGGAGCATCCCTTATTCCCCTTCGCCTTCTCGCTGTTCCTTGGGCTCCAGCTCTTCCACTCCTCTTCTCCCCCTTCCTCCAGCCCTCTTTGGTCCTTGGCTCTGTCTCTTGGCTTAAAGCAAGCAGATAACTCCCTCTGCTGCTCCTCCTCCTCCTCCTCCTGCTTTTAGCCCTCTCCAGCCCTGGCTCAGAGACATCAGCCAGCAAATCCCTCTTACTGCTCCCCTACTTTAACCTTCTCCTAGGAACCACCTTCTGTCTCTGGCAGCTCCCATCTCCTGCCCAGCTCCTGACTAACTCAGTCTGCTCTTCATCTTCTTCTTGTGTTTTATGGTGAAGTAGACTCACTTGCTTAGTCTCTGACAATCAAGCACTGGACACCATATATAATTCAAGAATTAAAGTCTTTCACCTTTCCCAATATTCGTACAGAATTTTAATATTGCTTCCTTTTTACAGGCCCCCATTTTCTGGACACTTTTACTAGGTGTTGCAGCAACAGTTTTGATACTTTAAGGCCCCTACATTTGTCATATAAATACTCCCTTTCAATGGTACACTCTTTGCACTCCCACAGAAGATAATCAATGGTTTTCTGAACCTTGCACATCCCACATAGTCCATCTATATGTTTGTTTATTAGAAACAAACTACTCTTTAAGCCATAATGGCCAGTTAAAATGCTAAAGCCACATCCTTCTTTCTCTCAGGATTATATCAGCATTTTTGCCTCTTGGGCATATATCATAAAATCTTTTCCCTTTTGTTTCTTTTGCCCATATTTCCTGCCATTCTTCTCTTAACTCATTTTTAATTGGATTTTTAAACTCCACTTTACTTAACGGGATCTCTAAATCAACTTGCATATTTTGCCACTTTGTCTGCCAGCTCATTCCCCACTACCCCTGTGTGCCCTGGCATCCATGCTATTACTATGATTACACCCAACTGCATCAGTTCTGTTGTTAACAGTAATATTTCACTAAATACTAAGGCTGTCAAGCGATTAAAAATTAATCATGATTAATCGCATTGTTAAAAAATAATAGAATACCAATTATTTCAATATTTTGGATGTTTTCTACATTTTCAAATATATTGATTTCAATTATAACACAGAATACAAAGTGTACTGTGCTCACTTTATTTTTTATTACAAATACTTGCACTGTAAAAACAAAAGAAATAGTATTCTTCAATTCACCTAATACAAGTACTGTAGTGCAAGCTCTTTATCATGAAAGCTGAACTTACAAATGTAGAATTATGTACAAAAATAACTGCATTCAAAAATGTAAAACTTTCAGTCCTACTTCTTGTTCAGCCAATCGCTAAGACAAACAAGTTTGTTTACATTTTCAGGAAATAATGCTGCCCGCTTCTTGTTTACAATGTCAGCTGAAAGTGAAAACAGGTGTTCTCATGGCACTATTGTAGCCAGCATCACAAGATATTTACATGTCAGATGCACTAAAGATTCATATGTCCCTTCATGCTCAACCACCATTCCAGAGGACATGAATCCATGCTGATGATGGGTTCTGCTCAATAACAATCCAAGGCAGTGTGAACCAATGCATGTTCATTTTCATCATCTGAGTCAGATGCCACCAGCAGAAACTTAATTTTCTTTTTTGGTGGTTCGGATTCTGTAGTTTCCGCATCGCAGTGTTGCTCTTTTAAGACTTCTGAAAGCATGCTCCACACCTCATCCCTCTCAGATTTTGGGAGGCACTTCAGATTCTTCAACCTTGGGTCAAGTGCTGTAGCTATTTCACATTGGTACCTTCTTGGCATTTTGTCAAATTTGCAGCAAAAGTATTCTTAAAATGAACAACGTAGACTCATAGACTCTAAGGTCAGAAGGTACCATTATGATCATCTAGTCTGACCTCCTACACAATGCAGGCCACAGAATCTCACCCACCCACTCCTGTAACAAACCCCTAACCTATGTCTGAGTTATTGAAGTCCTCAAATTGTGGTTTGAAGACCTCAAGCTGCAGAGAATCCTCCAGCAAGTGACCCGTGCCCCATGCTACAGAGGAAGGTGAAAAACCTCCAGGGCCTCTGCCAATCTGTCCTGGAGGAAAATTCCTTCCCGACCCCAAATATGGCAATCAGTTAGACCCTGAGCATGTGGGCAAGACTCACCAGCCAGCACCCAGGAAAGAATTCCCTGTAGTAACTCAGATCCCACCCCATCTAACATCCCATCACAGACCACTGGGCATACTGACCTGCTGATAATCAAAGATCAGTTGCCAAATTAATTGCCAAAATTAGGCTATCCCATCATACCATCCCCTCCATAAACTTATCAAGCTTATTCTTAAAGCCAGATATGTCTTTTGCCCCCACTACTCCCCTTGGAAGGCTGTTCCAGAATTTCACTCCTCTAATGATTAGAAACCTTGGTCTAATTTCAAGCCTAAACTTCTTAGTGTCCAGTTTATATCCATTTGTTCTTGTGTCCACATTGGTACTAAGCTTAAATAATTCCTCTCCCTCCCTAATATTTATCCCTCTGATATATTTATAAAGAGCAATCATATCCCCCCTCAACTCTCTTTTGATGCTGAGTCATCATCTGAGACTGCTATAACATGAAATATATGGTAGAATGTGGATAAAATAGAGCTGGAGACATACAATTCTCCCCCAAGGAGTTAAGTCACAAATTTAATTAACACATTTTTTTAATGAGCGTCATCAGCATGGAAGCATGTTCTCTGGAATGGTGGCCGAAGCATAAAGGGGCATATGCGATTAAAACTGCAATTAATCGTGATTAATTTTTTTTTAGTTAATCGTGTGAATTAACTGCAATTAATTGACAGCCCTACTAAATACATCCTTTCTGCTATGTGACATGCCATTTCTGATCGCTAGTAATCCTGATAAGGAATCAGACACAATGACCATAACAGTGGGGCATACATCTCTGTCCCAATTTAATGCCAGCATTAGCCCTGCCAGTTCAGCTGCCAAAAGGTGACAATATTTGATAGCCTTACAGCATCCTTGATTCTGAGCAAAGGAACACAAAATGCTCTTCCCACTCTTCCTGTTCTTACGTCTTTGGAGCTGTCAGTATACTTTGGGCAGTAGCATCTCACTAATCATAAATATATGGATTTGCTACATCTTGCACATTTAATGCTCCTCTTCATCTTTTAATTTTATTGTACATTTCCATATCTATCTCAGGAGGTCTTTTAGGTCCTTCTTTTCAGTAAGGTCTTTTGTCCATGCTTTAAGCTTACTTACAGGAGGCACTTAGATTCCTGGCATTCATCATATATTAGCTTAGTGTTTCCATCTTCACTGTTTCCAGTGACTTTAGCCCCAAAGGTTAAGTCTAAAATTTAGCTTCATTCTTAAAACAACAAGCATTTCATCCTCAGCTATCTGCAGTTCACTCAACAGCATTGCAATGAAGGCACCACATGCAATTCGCAACACCTGAGCTTGGACTGAGTCAAGCTTTCTCAAAATTTGTTTCTGATGCCGAACTGAAAGCCTGGCACCCATACTCAATAACTGGTCTTTTTGGCATTTTGTCTGGCATTACCACTGCTTTCTGATCCACACCCAGGCAGTTCCAGAAATACTTTTAAGTCGGTTGATTCTGCCTTTACGCTCATCTCTAATATTTTCAATATGATCCTTCCAAGTGAGTTTGCTATCAAATATCAAATATCAAATATCAAATATCATACCTGAAACTTTTCGGTGAATGTTAAAATATCTCAAAACCTGTTGAATATAATACTGTCATTCTTGGTACCTACATCATTCATTTCTTCCTCAGTGCATGTTAAAAATATTCATTAATTAACACTCCCAACAAACCTGTGAGGCAAGTAAGCCTTGTTATCCACATTTTAAATATGGGAAAAATTGAGGCACAGATATTAAGGCTCATATTTTAGTTTTGGATGCCCACTTTATTTATTATTCATTCTTACTATAGACATCTAGAGCATAATTGTCAGACATGTTGCATTCCCACAGCTCCCTGCTTTGATTGAGGTCTGCGGGTGCTCAGCACCACGGACATTCAGGCCCCACACATCTAAAGTTGGGCAACCAAAAGCTGAGGTGCACAAAATGAACGAGCCATTTTGAATATAGCCTTAAATGGCCTGTCCAAGATCACAAAGGGTCATGGTCAGAACCAAGGATGAAGCCTGTGAATCATATACTGAAAGACTGAAGCATTTTTTGTGCTAATAGTGTAACAGACACTCTTGAGTCTATTGGAAGAAAAACCTACCAACTGTTACACTCACTCCACAGCACCAATGAAGAAAAAAAAAAGGGAGAGAGATTAGAGCTATTTTATAAAGGTATTTGCCTCCTGGTACTATAAATGGATTCAGCAGCCTGCAAAGCCATAAATTTGACAGACCTGATGACATTAAACCAGTAGTGTGAATCTGGAGAAAATCTGGAAGATGCCTTGAGAGTTCCATTAGTGAAGGGTTTGAGACATTAAGCCACAGAGAACTGTATGCTAACATCTTACTTATTCCTAACTTGCGGATGTTACTCCGTCAGTGAAGACTGCAGTAAAACACATGGATAAAACAAACCAAAGTCAGGGTGACAGTGACCAAATTAATGCCAGTTTAGCCCAGTATTTGACTGAGCAACTTAATTTTAAAATCTTTGATCAAACAGATCATAAGTCAGAACACAGTCATTTCCAGAGGGAGTTGTGTTGGAATTACCATAAAGAAGGACATATACTACATACATGTAATAATAAATGCCATTGTGTTTAATTCAGCCAACAGAATAAAGCAGCTCTACCTGGTATATTCAGGATTGTAAGGATTTGTTGTCATTTCAAATTAAAGATTAATCCCATTTTTACCACAGAGAATGCCCCTTTACCATGCATAAAAGTTATTTTGCTAAATAGCAGGTGGGCAGATGCTCACAAAGCTGGATTGAACTTATGTTCATTCACAGATGGAGATGAGCTCTGAATCTTGTGCACTGCCCATACTGAATACTCATAAGGGACTCTTTCAGTTTATAAACTGCCTTTTGGGATAACATCAGCTCCTGCAATATGGCAAGGAGCCACAGAACAAGTATTGCTAGGAATCCCTGGAAATCTGTGCTATTTAGATATTCATGACACACAGAAAACGGATGCTTCGATGGGAGCTGCAGGGTGCTTACTTTTGAAAGTCAGGACACTTATTTAGGTACCTAAATATGGATGTAGAGGCCTAATATTAAGAACTCGATTTTGAAATTCTTGGCCTTTTTTGAAAGAATACAGAGCAGATTAACAGTAATAAAGTGGGCCACACTGTACTTCATCAAAATTCCAGGAATTCATGAAGTTACGTGGAGTCGTACATTTAAGTACAACCCTCTATCATCCCATCGCAAGTTTATAGCATCTATAGGTTTTCTTAGGAAGAAGCTGCAACGTAAGTCAGGCACACGAAGAGTCAGCCTTGAGCTAATTTATTAACAAAAAGCTGGAATAATAGAACACAAGAACAGCCTGTAACTTGTTATACAGAAACACTATTGGGGCAAGCTATTACTCATTCCAATTCCACACAACTGATTTTAAAAGTAAACTGTAGTTATGCTAGGCTTCCACTTCTCCACTGCCAGAGATCCTAAATAATACATGTAAAGGAAAAGACGGCTCATTTTTTCCTACCCCAGATATAGACTAGAATTGAAATAAGGACTTTAATTACAGCCCAGCTCCCCGTTTTTCTGCTTGCTTTCTCAAACTGTTTACACATTTATCCTGCACTGCTCCCTTTCCAGCTGGGTACTCTTTCTTAGCACAAGCCCACAGAGGGTCATTATCATCTCTGCAGACATGCCAACTCTCAAATTTATTGCGAGACCCATGATTTCTAAGTAAAATTAAGCCTCACTCATGATCTTGTGATAGAACTCTCAAAGCTCAGGAATTTTTTTTCAGCCCTGCATGGCTGCTCCCCTGCCAGCCTGGGAAGTGGGAGGGGGACCCTTCTGCAGGGTCCTCCTCCCCTCAGGCCTGGGGAGGGTGAAGAACCCTATGAGGAGCAGAAGTGAGGCTGAGAGGGCTGAACAACAGCCTGAGGGCTGCAGGGGAGCTGAAGTGATGAAGGTGAGGGCTGATGGGGTGGAGGGGCTGTACTGACAGTGGGTTCTGAGCAGATGGGGTGAGTGCTGGGAGGATGACCTAAGGGCAGTGGTGGTTGGTGGGATGGGGGCCTGACTTGATGGGGTTGTGATGATGGGGGCTGCGGGACTGAAATGAGGGGGACTGAACAAAGGGGGTTGAGTGGGGACAGAATTGATGGGGGACTGGCGGACAGGAGACAGCAGATGAAGGGATGAGAGCTCCTGCAGCAGGGGCAAAATCCCCTTATCCAGTACATGTGGGAGAGTGAGCAACACTAATTCTCACATGTACACACCTTGGGGATGGGCCAGAGGAGTTCAAAAAAATCAAGAGACTGACATAAAAAAAATACTTTTTTTTTAAATCTTATGATTTTGGGGGCAATGATGATTTTTGGGGATCTGACTCAAGATTTTTATGTCTAAAAGTTGGCAGTACTGTCTCTGACATAGGAAGGGGAGGGAGCACAGTGATGGCTATCTATTAAAAGAGTTGAACCCAGAAGTAAGCTGGATGAGATCAAAGATGAAAGCAAACAGAACATCAAAGTGATGCAAGAGAAATCTAGGGAGGGTGTCTTACTTTTTCAAGGAGAGAAAAAAAGAACTTGTTACCATGCTGACAGCATGTATTTCATATTCTGCTTAGTAAAATTGAAAACCTGAGCTACCCCTATACATTTGTGCATGTTTTTTCATTATATATAGATACAGATATTAAATTACATCCCAAAAATTACTTTAAAAGAACGCTAGGGTTGCAAAATCAAACACTGAAAAGTTAGGAATTGCCAGAATTAAGGTTGCCTGTGCAACATTAATTTGGCCTCTTGTGCGTATGCATTATGATACAGTCTTAATAATTATGGCAATAATATGCAGCACTATATTATTCACCCTCTCCCAATAATGTGGTGGTAAACTCGCAAGTAATTTTTGTCTATTATGATTCAATTGAATGCATAAAGATTTTCTCTTTAAAACAATACACGTTTTATTATTGTTTTCCACCTGCTTTTAATTTAGCTTCCTCAGTTTTTTACCTTATTCTTACTGTGAGCTTCACTTGCATAAGGTCCCACTGCCTTACGTGGTCCTCTTTGTGGCCTGGTGGTGGACTAGGCAGTCCTGAGGTGAAAATGAAATCTGAAAGATTTTGAACATTTCACGAGCCGTCCAAGTGCTTCCATGCGCTTTTCCAGTTCTACAACCTCAGAAATGAAAGTTTCATTTTTCAAGCATGATAAGTTTTAACTTTAAAATAAACACTGAAGGAACCCGCACTAGTTTACCTGACCCTATAGATCCTGCGACTGTTGCCATCTCAAGTGTAATACACCATCACAGCAATAACAATTTGATGTTCATTTATGTTCAGAATAGTTTCTCTGCTAGAAGATTAAGAGGTCAAGAAATCCACTCAATGTATTTTCTTTGTTTGTAGCTTTAGACTAGCGTTTTTAGCTGGAAGCTCTTTATTGTTCAGAGTGTTAGGAGCTTTCTTGAGATGGGAGAGAAAGATGCCCCTTAAGGATTTACAAATTCTTTTTAAAGGTGATTTTTTAAAAATAGACTGGGGGTAGGGGTTGAGCTTTGTTAATGCTACTTTATAATAGCTGGTGAAGGTAACAAAAGGCATGGCTGGGTGCTGCTGCAGTTCAGAAATTGCTTTATTATCTGATTCACACTGGTAACAGCTTTCAGTCTGGGCACCTATCACAAAGCACCACAAGAACAACACTAGAATACAATTTTAAAATCCCAAGGGAAAGGTGCTATTATTCTACTTTGTAGGAGTCTGATAGGAGCCAGACACCTGAAATCTTGAATCGCTGTTTTCCCCTCAGCCTCACAGTCTGCTTCTGATTGGGGATACTTGGAAGTTAATTATTTTTTGCCTAAATATTGTTGTTTCCTAGAGTTACAGAGCATAAGTCTGGAAGCAATTCAGTAATATTTTCTGATGGGCTCCTGGTTAACAATATAATGATTTGGTATATTAATTAACTGTAAATTGCATTTATGCATATTTATAGCAGTAATAATGAATTATATATAATAAAGATTACAAAAACAATTAATGAGTCTCTTACTGCAGAGTGTCTGCTCCCTTGTGGGTCTCTCACATACACAGCAGCTGCTTTCCTTTCCCAATCATATATCCCTCCTTCAAGTGACTAAACACATTTCCAAAAAATACAATTGCTGGCTGTTGACTGAGGCTTCCTTGTCCTAAGCAGCCCTACCTCACTCCTGTTCTAGGGAGTTAAACCTGCTGCTGAGGGTCAAGTCCTGGCTGCTAATAGGACCTGAGGAGGCCCAGAAAAGAGCTCTCTCTCATGCCAGCAGGGTTTTTGCTCAGCTACTCAGGTGGTTTTCCACCCTGGCTGGCAAAATGGCTCCTATCCATAAATCACCTCACCCACACAACCTGCGATTTTACTTTCTATGACATGCTCCTTAGTCATTTTGAGTACTATTAGCTCTTTAATATATTCATCTCTTCCTCCTCCCAAACTGCCCCTTCCCTACCTACCTTCTCCACATCATCCAAGCCAGTCCCTACAATACACAAAACTCCACTCTTTAAAATTACAATTCTTTCACCTAAAAAGGTTCAGTGAGAGGTACCAGCCAAGGCTCTAGGTGGCTCTGACCTATGACTCCCTGCTTTTCTGTGCTGGAGATATGCGGGCTCTTTCAGTGCTCATTCTCAGCCTCTTTTCCCAGGACGGGTAGGGTCTGGGGCAGGTTAAACCAGCAATGCAGGCCCTTGGCTCACTCACAGTGTTGTTCTTACTACACTGAGGCTCTGGTAAGATGTGAAAACCACCCAAAATTCTCTATTGTGGTGTATATCAGAACACCTCAGTTGAATTAAAGCCCCTCTTTGGGCACTCCACAGGGACCAGCTGACAACTGTATTTAGCATGGATTTCACATAGAAATTGTGATGGAGAGTTAATCCTCCTGCAAGCAGTAATAACTCCTGCTGGGTGCCTTCCAGGTTTCTACTTCCATGGCATAGCTAATGGGGGAAAGCAGCTAATGGTGGGGGGAATCAGCAGGGCAGCTGTGCAGAGGCACTGGGTCTTTGTGATTGTTCCAAGATACACACATATCTCAGCACATCCACTGGTTTACAGGGCTGGACCCCTTTCTTCTTCTACAAACATCATCTCACAAACCACAGACAGAACCTTGAGCTTGAAATTCCAAGTAATAGACAATATGACCCTATGTCTAGTTGGTGATAGGTACAGTACATTACCCCTTACATGAAATCCGCATGCATCAGTTAATTAAACCAAAGGCAAAGAGAAGTTGGAAGCTACTTATGGTCTCCATACACATGCATTAATGCACAGTTGGTGAGATGGAAAAGAAGAATAAAAGGACAATTATAGTTTCACATCACTGGGCTTATCTTAATTAGATAAAATATTAAGCTTTAGTATCCAAGCAACATTTTGAGAGAAGAACAAGGTTTCATTGAAGCTGGATCATGATCTGTTTTAATTGTTAGCTTGCATCTTTCTTCCATCTCATGTCAGATTAACCCCTTACTCTGTATTCAAATGGGATTGTTTTTTATATCACATTTAATGCTGGGGAAGGTGCCAGACTGACAGCCCTGGAGAAGATATTCTCTCTTTATATACAGAACAAGTACATCATAGACTAAGGCAGTACAAGCATTTTACCTGCTAATCAGCCTCATCCTAGTTCTGGACAAGTCACTTCTAGGGATGAGAGGATAGTTTTCTCTCTTGACCCATTCAGTTCTTGACTGCTTTGCTCAGACTGCCAACCAAGATCCTAATTTTGAGGTGGTAGTTGTGAGGGAGGACCTCTTGTACAATATGGTTAGTATGAAGGACTGAAGTCAGGATACCAAGTTTCAGTTCCAGCTGTCTGCCTCATAGAGACGTTGTGGGACTTAAGTATTTTTCAGTCCTCAGCTCAGAATATTATTTCCTGTGATGCAAATATCTATTCATTAGCAACTGGGCTAAGGACTACAAGAATAATGGCTGAAAAAATATATAACTTTTTTAAAAAACACACTAAAGCTAATTGTCAATTATTTTAAGGGCGAAATACACTGTAGAATTATCTACTTGTGTTAGTTGTTTTTAGTTCCCCTATAACTACTGAACTGTGCAAATAAATTCTGGGTCTGCTGCACCACTGTATTGCTTCAGTTTTACAGTGGTGAAACTGCACTGATTTCATTGGAGTTCCACTACCATAAAATAGGAGTAACACAGGGGGGAATCAAGCCCTCTATTTGTATTTTTGTCTTCCAGTCACTTCATTGTTTTATAGATTAGCTATGCTGGTATCTCTACTATTTGTTACTTACCAAAGGTTGGGCCAAAGCCTCCTTGATGTCCATGGATATTTTGCCATTGACTTCAATGGAAATGGGAGCTGGTCTCTTGCCTTTTTCATCCTTTTGGTTTAGGTTGGCTAAATATATGTCAATACCTCTCTTTAAGTGATTGCATTTTTTAGTCATGTAGCATTTGGTAGCTATGGTAATGCCAGCACTTTTGTGCCCTTCCGTTCATTATTTACACTGGAATAAGACCCAGTGAGACTACAGTATCAGCACTGCTGTAGTGTTTGAGTTTAGATTGCTGGTGCTATATGGAAGAGAAGAGTTGACAGAGCTTCTGCCATCTGTCTCCCATGGCATTTGGAGTAATACATACCTGCTCCATTCTGTATAGTACCTTGGTGTATGTACCGCAAGGCATTATACAATATTTAAAAAAAATACAAATAGGGTGCAAAGAAAGGATTAACTGACTTGAGACACTAACTAAATAGGGGTTATAAATAACTTTGGTTTTGAAAGTGGCCTAGTAGCCACTTCAAATATCAGAAAAGGACACCCTGCCTCTTTCATGTTACACCACCAGTCCCTTCATTCCCATCCTCCCCACTCTTGCCCCAGACATCTACAGTATGAGGAGATACCTGGAAGCCAGAAATTGCACTGGTAGCAGTTAGAGCTATTTCACCAGGGGGGCTGGTTGCAAGAGGAGCCCCTGATAAGGCTTTTGGAGTCTCTAAATCTCTCTGACATGGTTGGAATCTTTTGGACATTTTTGCTGATTGATCCTGGTATCTGTGACAGCCTCCAAAAGAAGCCCCATTGCCTCCCAGCAGGGAGACCAGAAGGAGACCAGAAGGACCCTCCAGTATGCCCTTTCCCCCACCCGCCGCTCCAAAACACCCAGAAACCACAGAGGGGTAAAAAGCCATTTCTCGTGCGCTGACTCACCAGAAAGACATTGCCAGGCTGCATACTCAGTGAGAGATTTGAGTAAAAAGTGAGAAAGGATTTTAAGATTTGACCCACAGATTCAATTCATCTGGGGGGAAAAAAAGCTGACTTGTACTTTCACCAAATATTTTTGCACGACATGACCCCATTTCTGCTGGGTTATGTTTTCTACCATTTTCAGTAACTCTCAATTGGCAGCATTTCCAAAGTGTAGTCAGTCATGTTGTATTATTTTTAGACTTTTCTTCCAGCCACTGGTTCTGGAACTGAGCTAACAATGTGCAGTTTTACCTTATGCCATTTTTGTTTCTTAGTCTCAGTCACTGAGAGAAGGTGAGGGTGACAGTTCTCATGCCAGGTGACCATTCTTCCAATGAACAGTGTCATATTTTGTGACACTACCCACTGATGTATTCTACACCTGGTCTAGTATAAGACTGAGTTATTACAGAATTCTCATTCATCTTTAATAAACCCAATTCTGATTTTTTTTTACTCTCCTCTTTTATTCTGTGACAAAGATTGTAGTCAGGGCAGAAGGTAAGTTTAAACTCCTATACCCCATAACAATAAAAAAATAAATAGAATAGGGAAAACTATTAAGCCCACAACAGAGAAAAATACTGGCAACCTCCTTATATGCTACATTTGTGTCTAGCTTATCCAAGCTAAATATACATTTCCTTTTAAAAAATGCTGAATCTCAAACAGCAATATACAAAAAGAACAGTAAGAAACATCCTATATCCCACTAACTCCAAACCAGTTAAAGGATTGGGCAAATCATTCAAACCTCTGGCTAAGAAGGACCCATGCTGCAGAGTTTACATCCAGCTCTGAGCTCTTCTGTAGTATGAGATTGGTTAAGATTTGTGCCCATCTCTATTGATGAGATACTACCAGTGGCTACCACTCATCTGCTCTATAAGACAGTCTCATTTCGGTTTAGATAACTTTGTCTCACTCTTTGCAGTATAGTATCAAGTAGAAAGAATGTCTCAGGAGTACTGCACACCACTGAGATAATCTTGTTTAGTCATCTAAAACAAGTGGACACGTATCTACAAACACAAATATTTATTTGTTGGTGTACACTTCAGTAGGTACACTAAGCTTAAAGCCCATTTTCCAGCAAGATCTGAGCTGAAGAAACTGTCTAGTTAAACTAAAAGTATTCTGCTACCATCCATAAGCTCTACCAATATGGTATCAGCATCATGCCATGGATTGGACTCAACACTTCAATGACAGAAGAGACCTTTCTGATAATCTAGTCTGACCCTCTGCATAACACAGGCCATACAACCTTACCTAGGAAGGTCTCAGTCTTACAAACTGATATACTAAAAACAAAACCACAGAGAAACAGATTGCTATAGAAGGAAATTGAAACAAAAAGACAAATGTGAATTTACTCTATTCAGGTTCTTATGCCATGCCCTTTGTTGTGGTATTGAGCACTCGTTTAATTGAAAACCCATGAAAATGAAGAGCTAACAACATTAGCTAGATCCAGGCATAGCGTAGGTTTGTTCTGTGCAAACCTCCACACATAGTACGATCAACATATAATAGGTGAAATCCACCCCTGTGCAGAGGGTCAGCACAAGACCCTCAGAATGGTGTAGAACTTAAATGGTGCCAATGCCTTGTGCTAGCCCTCTGTTTACCCAAACACAAACCCCTGGGAGAACTGGCTTTGATTCTTGGAACTGATCTGGTACCTTTCAAGCAATGGTACATTCAGACACTTGGAAGAATACCTTGTGTTGCTCAGCACTGTGGCCCATAGTGCAAATAGTTATGTATGTGAGTAACTTTACATACAAGTAGTCCCCATTGATTTCAGTGAGCATAACTATTTGCAGGATCAGGGTCTATGGCAAAAAGGGGTCCAAAGTAAATTGCATCTGGTCATATGAAGCATGGTAACCAGATATGGCACATGAAAGGTCGTGGTAGATAGAGACAGAGTAGGAACCTCAAGGATTTAGAGCATCAGGCAGTCAAGGTGACACCCAAACTAAGGTCTGGCCAAAAAAAAAATCAACTGTAACTAGATTCAATTTATAGTCAAAATAGCATTCAGGCTGACAATTTGTATGCCAGCTAAGTGATTTTCCTTTAAAATATAATTACTTTCCCTGCACTGTTGAAGAAATAAAACAAGAAATAAATTCAATGTACTATTTTATTAAAAGAGCATCTGTCACAGAGCATTGTTACTGATATTGGACTAAATTCAGTCCTGGCACAAGCAGGGTAAATGGGAGTTCCCCCATTTAAGCCAGGGTTGAATTTGGCTCATTGTACTGATAATTTAGATACAATTGCTTTAACCTGCAGGTCTGAATATGGCAACACCAACTCAACTGCAGAATTCTTACCCTCTCTCTACTACCCTACTCCTGGGAAAGGAAGAGGACTTGTGACCACTCTGGTACATGGCTGGGTTTAACAACACTTACCACTAAGAGTTATATAGTTTGGGCGACAGAGAATAGTTTGGGCCAATCATTATCATGAATCATCTGCATCACTGAAGATTTTTAAAAGCAGGTTAGAGAAACACCTGTCAGGAATGGTCTAGATAATACTTAGTCCTGCCATTAGTGCAGGGGACTGGACTAGATGATCTCTCGAGGTCCCTTCCAGTCCTATGATTCTATGAAGGGCACCTTCTGAGGCACAGGCAATGGGCTCAGAGTGCTTTAGTATATGCCATGGGTAAACAAGGTATTACTTGATGCTAAATTCTATTCTATACACGTCTCAACAGGCCAGTCATCAAACCAGACGTAATGCTGAAAGCAGACAGGCAGCAGTCATGTCATTTTGGCATCTGTGGAACAGTGGTTTATGTCCGTTGAACTGGACTACAGACCCACATTGAAACAACACCAGAACCTCATGCAGTGCTCTCCTGTCAAGTCCTCATTGCCTGTGGGGGTGGAGGTGAGTCATGGTAGTTCCCAGTCAGAAGGAGGGGCCATTCCAGATGGGTTTGTTAATGCTGGTGACATACTAAGGTTATCGTCTTGATTTGTGTGACAGCCCATAACTCTCAAAATCTCATGGTCAGAGAGGTATACAAGTCAAATAGGAAATTAGCCAGTACAACCTGTTCCTTTGTGATTTATCGGTGAAAAGCTCTGCATTAGTACATTTGATGAGGGAGCGACATCTTGCATTCTGATCCACAAGCAGGAGACAAAGTGAAGACTGGCAGAAGGCTATTACTTTTTAGGCTGCAGTGCGCTGTGATTATAACTACTCTGCAAATTTAATTCTTATCGATAACATCTCATGTAGTGAGCAAACTATTTTGAAGAATTAAACTTTCCAGCTTGTTCCCAGCCATACACAGAGCAGTAGAACATTTCAGAATAAATACCGCTGTCTTTTTCTCCTCCACCCTGTAGATTAAAATGGGATTTAATTCCTTAGCCAAAACAAATACCATTACTAACTGTGATTTATTTCTTAGCACTGTGTGTAAGAAAAGTAGTCTAAGTTGTTTGACATTTTCTCTTATGAGCAGGAGTCAAAATATCTGCTGTTTCTGATAGCTACCAGATAAAAACATGCCTTAGAGACAGAGCCTACCAGGAAGAGAAAGGAAGGGCACCCTTTAATTTCTACCGTCTTAGTCACAAGAGTTCCATCTCTAAAGTTATGGCTACACAGCAACTAGACACCCCAGCTGTCCTTTGCTAGCCAACTCGGGGTCACAGAGCTTGGGCCATGGGGCTGTTTTATTGCTGTGTAGACTTCTGGGCTTAGACTGAGGGCTGGGCTTTAGGACCCTGCGAGATGGAAGGGTGCCAGAGCTTGGCTGCAGCCCAAACCCAGAAGTCTACACAGCAATGAAACAGCTCCAGAGCCTGAGCACAAGTCGGTTGGCAGAGGCCAGCTGTGGGTGCCTAGTTGCTGTGTAGACATATCCTAATAGCTGAATTGGAGCACTGCAGTATGTGTCCCATGGTGTTGCTATGTAAAGAGATTCTGCAGCCAAGAGCAGAGATGCCAAGGGAATGTATAAGGGAAAGAGATGAAGATTTCACCAATGCCTATCTCCTCCATAATGGGGTGGGGTACGTGTGTAAAGATGCCATGAGCATAGTTTGAGAGTGGAGTTCTGGACATAGGTGTGCTGGGGGTACAGCACCACCCCCTGGCTTGAAGTGGTTTCCATCATATGCAGGGTTTGCACTTTGGTTCAATGGCTCTCAGCACTCCCCTATACATATTGTTCCAGCGCCTCTGGTTCTGGGGCCAATGGAGGGACGGGGAGAGAAAGAGTTAGGCAGAAGCACAGCTGAGAATACCAGTAATTCTTCCTAAAAATCTCTGGGGAAAACAATTGTGATTTCTGTATTATTTATTGGAGGAAAAATTCACTGTGACAAATGCATAACCCTAGGGCTCATCTTGCCCTCATTGAAATCAATTGCAAAATCCCATTAATTTCAGTAAAAGCAGGATTGAGACCGCAATCCAGCAAAGCATGTGCCTAAACACTTGCTTAAGTGCTTTTCTGGATCAGGCCTGAGTCACTGAGGCCTAATCCTACCCCAAGTGAAGTGAATGGAAATAATTCAATTGACTTCAGTGGGAATTGGATCAGGCTCATAGCAGTGAGTGAGTATACATTTTAATGGCTATCTTTGAATCACAAAGTGCTCAAAATATCTACTTTAAAAAAATGAATGAAAGCTGAATTTAGGAATAGTGGAGCTTGTAATATTTGCCAGGCCTTAAACTGAAATTATAACATGAAGGTAACCTCTAATAGCTAACAGCATGCAAGGCCCTGATCATCCAGTTCAATCCACACTGATGAAGCCCTGCACTGATATGGAGCCCCATTGAAGTCTATGAGGTTTCTTCACGGACACAGGACTCTGCCCACATGGATCCAGTGTGGAGATTGGGGCCCAACTAGGTAAAAGAACTCCTCTGTGCTAGTTCTCAGTGGGAATTTATGTATATGGCTGGGAGTTTTTATATCAAGCCACTTTTAAATTCTGTGTTGACTTTTAAGAAGTTGAACAAATTTCAAGTTGTGAAAAGCCAAGATTCTTAAAAATTGTATACATAAAACCCAACTGATCTGATTCAACTCAAATGTTCAAGAACATTTATGCTCTGAACAGGGATTACACATGAGAAATTTTCTGCAGAAAGAAGCTAAGTCTTTTCAATTTTAGGCTTATAATGATTAATGACTTATAATTAGAGCCCAGATACTACAGTGATGAGCACAATATAAGAATTTAGACAAGAACAGGCACTACAAGATTTTTCAATATTTAAAAAACATCCTAATTCAAGATGGGAAATGCAGTCAAAATCTCAAAAAAAAATGTGAACCAAAAATTGTAAAAAATTGGATTGGATAAAAATCAAAATACTTTGTTTTCATTTCAACCTTTTAACATCACTTTTTTTTTAATATAAAATTAATTTAAATTTCATACAATGACATCATCTTCTAGTGGTCAATTTACCATTTACCAAATTATCAGGTTTGTCCCCTAAACGTAGAATAGAACATGTCTGAAGTAACTGTGTGGCAACAGTTGGTAAATGTTAGTGTTTTAATGATTTCTATTGACCATATTTCCCTCAATTTGTGATGATCATTAATATCATAAAATATAAAATGATTCATAATATCTGTAATAAACTTCATTGTTCCATTCAGATTTATCTTCACCAGTTACATGAAATTGTTTTTTTTAATTTCATTCTTAAATCTAATATGAAATTTGTGATTTCTTGGACAGTTGGTGCCATTAAAATAAAAAACAGCCTGTACCAGCAATTACTACATCCCGATAAAAGAGATAAAGCACTATTCCCCTATACTTAGAATATGAAATAAAAATGTGGTAACTGTTGGTAAATGCTGACCTTTCAATGGCAACTATTCTAATTAGGCATGTTTTAGAAGAATTCTAACTATATGAAAAATATGAATAATACTCAAACTGGTTTAATGACAATTTATTTTCATGAAACTGGTTACAAAATTTTCAGTGTCATGAAACCTGTGAAGTACTAAACATGTTTTTCATACAGTTAAAGTTCTTCTCAAACTTGCATATTTAGAGTTTCAATTAGTCATTCCATTAACAGTTACATTTGTTTAATATTCCAAGTATAAGAAAATACTGATGAATCTCCGATATACAATGCACCAGATTGGACTGATTTTACTAGATTTATTAAATCTATGCAGACATTTTACATATACATGCCCTCACTTTCAAGTTCTGTGCTAAGTAAATATTTTACCAGCACAAGAGTAATTACTTTTCCTTCTTTACTCAATTAATGAAAAATAGAAATTGATTTAATGTACCATTTTAATTAAAATCTTCATTCTCCTGGTCCTACTTGGAGAAAGGTTTCACTAGTTCTATTCTTGTAATTTAGCTGACTTCCATTAAGATATTTAGCCTATAATAGTGGAAGTGACACATTGTAGCAATGCTGTGAAATTTCTTGCGTAACTGTGGTGTTTGGGTGCCTGGATTTTCACACCAAAAACTAACATGAAAGGCATGACTGAGTTGTGAAATCAAATTATAGATGCAATGGAAATTCACAGCTGGAGCAGATAGAGTGGAACACATTCACAGATTTTATATTATATCCTTGTTTGTTTGTTTGCTTTTTCAAAAAATGAATGCAGTAATGAGCCCTAATCCCTGGTGTTTTCTAAGGATTTTTATCCTTTAAATAGCCTCTTGGTTTTAAACTTTAAAAAAACAACTACAAATATTACATAGTAGCTTTAAACACACACACACACACACACACACACACACACACACACACACACGACAATGTGCCAAATTCATCCCTGGTATAAGTCCACTGCCCATTATTATTTTGCCATTTATTTTAACACAACTTGGCAATATCACCAAGTTTTCATGATGCCAGTGCAAGTCCGTGTGGAGACCATGAGCTGATGAGATGAAGAGTTTAAAAAAAAAAGTCAATAAATATATACACCATTGAGACAATGATGTCAAAATAAAACCACATCAGAGAAATAGAAGAGTGAGGCCAGGACAAGGACAAAACAATGTCAAAACAAATTGAAAGCTTAAATGAGGGGCAACCAGATGGAATTCTGCTCTCCTGGCAATAATGACTGTTATTTAGGGTGAGGATCCTAACTCATATTAGACAGGGAAGGGGGTAAATGGGAGAGAGACCCCCACTTAGGTCCCTGTGAGGACTATCAGATCCTTGAGTCCAGGCACATACAAGTGATTCAGTCTAATCATCCATATGCCCCCTCCAAGAGCTGGTCAGCAGAGAGGGGCAAGGAATGGAAAGAGCCGTAACTCTGCCCCTTCCATTCATTGGCCAGAATAATTGAGCCCGTGTAGAAGGAGGCAGCAATTTACCACTGACCTATGCTTATATTGCTGTAGGCCAATGGTGAATTACTACTACTAGGAAGCAAGGACGAAGGAAGAGAGGGACAGTTACTTATTGCTGTGTCTGTACCATAATGTTTTGCTAGGCTACTTGTGGGGTGGCGCCATTGACACACAACCCCTCGGGCTGTGCCTAAAGTCACACTCTAGCCCTTAATAAATATGATGAAAGAAGATGGAAATGAGCTATTAAGTCATGCAGTCCATGTCCCTGATGAGCAGGGTTGAACCCTATTGCATATTTAAGAGTGTTTGTCCACTTTTGTTTTAAATGTGACAAGTGACAGAGCTTCCAAAATTGTGCTTAGGACTTTATGAATAAGGCAAATACAACTCATTGTCAGAAAGCTTTTTCTGATCTTCAACTTAAAATGTCTATTATATCACTTGAAGCCATTATTCCTGCTTATATCCCTCTATTGTACCATGCCAAATAACTTCTTTACCTCCCTGTTTTCACCCACTAAAGATTTGTAGGCTGAATGCATGTCCCCCCCTTAGTCGTCAGTTAGCCAAATACATTTTTAATCTTTCCTTAAAAAGGAAAAATCACTCGCTCCAGCCCCCACTCCTAGTTTTGTTGCTTTTCTCTGAATTCTCATCTTGCTGGTAATGAGGTGCCCAGAAATTAACATAATATTTGATCTATAGATTGTTCATAGAATAAATATCAAGGTTGGAAGGGACCTCAGGAGGTCATACTTCCCTGCCTCATGATGTGATGTCTCTGTAGACCAAAACCGTGTTGGCCTTTTTTGGGTGCCATCTAAAAGGTGCCACATATATGATGAACATGGTGATGGGCATGCACTTCAAAAAATCCTATTTCAAGGGGTTATAGAATTGGTACTTCTTAACTGAGATGCCCACTCTCCAGGAGAGCCAGTCCTTTCAGATCTCATGGTTAGTGCCACAACATGCATAATCCCAAATAAAAATTGTTGGGTTGGTGCAAAATACATAGCCTACCTTCCGATCAGTGAGCCCCTCTAGGATCAGTGTCTGAGTTCCTGTGACTTCTCAGATCTCTACCTTACAATTATTTTAAAATCACACTTTCTTTCTGTTTATTCAGATATGGTTTCTTCTGGTGTTAGTGACAGCGAGTATTTATACACCTCATGTAAATGCAAAACTTTGACCCCTTTTTGTCCATTATCTTTTCTATCAGACAATTACTATGATATAATGACACAAGTAAATAATGACTGACAGAAAGCCAAGAGTTTACCATGCAGCTGAATATCTCCAGGAGCCTTACATTAATCAAATGTGTATGGCAGTGGTTGAATGTATTGTGCAGCACTATCTGAATAAACTGGCAGACCTGGAACACACATTATTCTGCAAATAACACAGCATAACACAACACAATATAGCTCAGTGTGATGTGACACACCAATGCCATCTGTAAATTAAAGATAACCTGTAGACATGTTGCATTGAGAGGGATAAAGTGAATCCAAGTGGTTTGCAATTATTCCAGGAAGGGCATCTGCCACTAGATGAAATGGGACAATGGCTTCAAAAAACAACAAAACATAATGAAATTTACTTTTTGGGTCTCCGTTGTAGTTTCCAAATCCCAGGTCTAATTAGTTGTAATTGGACCGTCCAATTCCAAAGCCAATGACAGAAGCAGAGTATACAGAATTAATCTCTACCTAAGAAAGAAAAAGAAATTAAAGCATTAGATAAACCCCAGCATTTTGCAAAGAAATAGGATAAGCAGCCAAGATTTTCAAAAGTGATTAACGATTTTTGGTGCCTCCATTTTGGGTGCCTATTTGAGACAAACCAGAGGGATCAGATTGTCAGAAAGTGCTGAGGACACACCCACAGAAAGTCAAGACTGTTTAAGTGGTATCAAATTGAGCACCCAAAAATTGAGATACGCAAAATCATTCGTCTCTTTTGAAAATCTGGGCCTCTAAGAGTCTTACCTCTTTTCCTCTCCCTCCTGTATAAATGGAAGATCTTCCCAAATGCCCCACAAATGAGAAGGACCTGTTAAAGAACCTTTCAGAACTTTCAGACACTGAAATCACGCAGGAATTGCATGCATGGTAAATCACCTAACATATGAGCTGATATATGCGGCAGAGCACTGAATGCTTCTTTAAAAAAGAAAAATCAGACTAGATATCCTGCTGTATTCACTGCTCTCTGCTGTACAATTAAGAGAAGAGCCATGACCTAATTAATCAGATCACTGAGGCAAAGCAAGGTATGGTCACTCTTAAGGGAAATCCTATTAGGCCTTCTACTTCCCTAAGAAGAATGGGACTCAGGAGTAATTATCCATAGTAAAATGAATGAAAGGTCACAGTGCACTAACTTAAAAAAAAACCAATCAACTCTACTCTGGTATGCATTTGTACAGGGGAGTTATAGCCACTTCACACTGAAGTCTTGATCTTACAAGTCTTTGTGCTCTGAACAGCAGAGTACACAAGGCGGCGTGCCATAGCACAACTGTGAGCAGAGGTTACACCTGCACAGCAGGAAGTCTCACTCCCTTACAGTGTGCAGGGCAAAAGGGAAAAATGGGCAGTGAATGGTCATATCTGAGAAGACAAGTGTTTGCTTGGTGTTAGCCCACTTAGACTGCAAGTTCTTCAGGGCAGGGATAGTGTCTTTATTGTATGTTCGGACAGTCTCCCGCCTGTTCTCTAGCCACCACTGTAATGCAAATATTAAATATTCATTATCATGCTAATAAGGCAATCTACTGTATAGCCTTCTTGAGTCCAACTCACACGGTACACAGGCCTTGCACTCGCCCTTTGCACAGGGGTGAATTTCAAGTAGCAGGAGTAACATGGCCAGCATTCAGCAGCACTCGTTAATTCAAGAGCGGTTCCACTACATTTTCTGTTCTGCTCCTCACTTTCTTCTTATATATTTAACACTCCACAAGTGGCCTGTGTGGGATCGGGCACTGCACGAACACTACCACAGCTGGGCTATGATACATATTTAAAATGTCTTTTCACTATAACAAAGAGAAAGGTCTGCCAATCTGAACACAGCACTGGGAGCCAGTAACCAGTGGGTTCTAATTCAACTTCTGCCTCCCTTTGTGTTGAAGGTTAAATAATTTAACCTCTGGGCCTCAGTATCCAAGTTTGCAGAGCAGTGATAATAATAACTGCCCGATTTATATGGGTTTTGGGGAGGGTTAAGTAATTGCTTCTAAAATCCAATGAAAATGAGAAGCACCATAGAAGGGATAAAGTATTATTAGTAATAAAGAAGACCAACCAAGGCAATACATGAGTTCGTGTTTATAATGCATGTGAAAAGAATGAAAGAACCCAACCTAAAACAAAACACACAAAAAATCAGACACGTAGGGACATAAGTCTAAAACATCTGATGGCCAGCAATACATGATAAGAGAATAGGAGTATCACACTAAGCATGAGCTGGAAAATAAGCTAAGGTTCAAAAATAATAAATGTAGATTGGATAAAGACATAAGGAAAAATATTTTGAACAGTAAGATCAGACAATGAAATGGTTTGCCTACTGCTATAGATATGAACACACATGCTCGTAGTTTTCAAGGACAGTGTGTTTGAATAATATTACAGTGGGCATGACTAAAAAGTCAACGTTTACTAGCAGGAATTACATAATGGTAACAACTATAGAAAGGGACCTTCTTGCTTGACCCTGGATGTCAGACTAGAGGAATAAAGATGTTCCATCCAATTCTATTCTCTATGAGGTTACATAATGCACCTGATCCTGTTTTCAAGTTCTGACCAAAGGGGACTGAGAAATAATGGAACTGAGATGTCTCATCACAGCCATTAGTGGCCCAATTTTTTCAAAATACTGCCTGTGAAAACGGGTATGCAAGTGTCTATGCAAATTGCAGCAGTGGAACTTCAGAAGCCAGTAAGAACATTTGGCATAGCTATAGGGCTGCATTAGATTACTGTGGATGAAGTAAAGAAAGACTAAAGGCCTGATTTTCAAAGTGATCAGATACATCCATATCAGTGAATGCTAGACATTGAGGAGGAGGGAATAAGATGGAGGAACTCTTTGAGCGCTAATTAATACATACCGTATGTATTTCTCCATTATTATGATTATAGTCACTCCATGACTAAGGGCTTGTGAGTTAGCATGGGAGGAAGGAGAGAACATGAGGCTCAAGATCACTTGCCAAAATAGAATTGGCACCTGGCAAATACACAAAAGACAACCTCTCACTAATCTCTGTCACCATGTCGGAACTGCTTCTTGCCCTCTCACTTTCATTCAAATACTTATATTCATCTGTGCTCTTTTGCATAAATCAAAACTGAAAACGGGTGAGTTGGAGACCCCATTCTTCAATGTGTTTATCCATCACCCATAATTATAGGCAGCGAGGGTGGTAACTCTTATTGACAACGTTGCCCAAACACCTTTTAGAGTGTGGTCCAGAGCCATTTTAATGTCTCAGGCAATGGGACTCTCCCCACTTCCTTTGGGACACAAATCTAATAAATCTCACATAGGACAAAGTATCAGGAAAAACTTCCCTAAATTTACCTTTTCTAATTTCATCACATTACCTCTCACTACCTCTCCCCTTTTGCCATTTTAAATGCATCCTTTACCTCCTTCCCCACCAAATCTTAGTCAACCTTAAAAATCATGTTTTTTTTAAAAAATAGTTGTATGCAATCACAGATGTGCATTTGTATAAGTGATTACTGAGATTTTGGAACCATGTTAGGTGACTGCATGTGCAACTAACTAGTAAGGCACCAAAAACAGCAATTCAGCTGCTTGGACACCCAAATGTTCATGCGCAGTCACTGTAAACTGATTGCACAAATGTAGACCTGTAATTTCATGTGGATCTCAAACTTACCACTTTTGAGCCCATGGCACTGATTGTTGATAGTTTATACAGTTGGCACAGTATTTGTTACAGGTCCTGCAGCTTGTGCCTTCTTGGAATTAGTGTCAAGCTTTGGTATCAGTGTATTGTTTACAATTATGATAATGACTGAGTGGAAATAATGGGCTTGTGAGTCACATTATCCATGCAGCTGCAAGGTAAAGTAATATTCTGCTACATACTGTACTGTGGCACATAAATTAACACACACAAAAAGCTTTGGTAACCAAGAGATCAGAGTGTTTGTTTGCAATCTCAAGAGCAAAGACAGACAATTGCTATGCAGTAATATTGCTCCATCAGGGAGGTTTAAAAGGATTTTGTATTCCTACTGGAAATTATCCTTTTTTTCCCCAATTAAAGTTGGAATGACTGGACAACTGCTCTATTCTTACATACTATCCTAAAATGTGGCAAGTAATTCATCCTTCAGGTAACTCAAGTGAAGATGGCAGAGTTGCACCAGGGATTAATTTAGCCCTGCTGTCTGAAAAAGAATCAGGCAAAACCATGAATTTCAAAGGGAATTGAGAGAGACTTAAATAATATTTATTTTCTTTTTATGTGACTAAGTTTATGGAATGAGTATGCCAGGCCTTTCCAAACCTCCCACTATGGCTGAGCAAATAATTTGCAACAAACACCTTATCCAATGGATTTAGATTTTTTTCCCCTTCCTTCAAATGGAATATCTGGACTAGGAATGTTATAAAACTCTGGGCTTGCTTTTGATCTCACATCAATTTTATATTGGAGCTACTCCATAGGCTTCAGACAGACTTATACCTGAGTAGAGCTAGGTAAAAAAATTTTGGATGAAACTTTTTTATCCACTCCATAATTAGATTTGCAATCCCCAGGGCTGGCTCCAGGCACCAGCTCAGCAAGCAGGTGCTTGAGGCGGCCAAGGGGAAGGGGTGGCATGGCGGGGTCTTCGACAAGTCCCTCGGTCCCTCTTGGAGGGAAGGATCTGCAGCAGAATTGTCACCGAAGAAGAAAGCGGAGCAGTGGAGCTGCTGCCAATCGCGATAGCTTTTTTTTTTCCCGCCGCTTGGGGCGGCAAAAACCCTGGAGCCGGCCCTGGCAATGCCTCAGTCAATTGCAGACCTGGAGCATAGAATACAGAGTCCAGATTTAAGATTATGCCCTACTATTTCTGCATTATGTTGCCTCACTGCATTTTTGCAAAAATATTTAGGTATACAATGTATGTTGAGGAAGCTATTTCCACATCAGCAAAAAGGCTCTCGCAATTGGCTTGAGTTATCTACACTCGAGTTAATGCCTCTCCACTTAGCCTAGCTGAGTGAGAGCGGGGACACTGCAAAACACTCGAACTGTGTGTTTGAATTAGCAGCACAGAGTAGCTGGGTCTCTGCTGTATTACTAGCTCCAGCATCAGCCGCACTCGAGCTTCAATCCATCCCAGATAGCTTGAGATTAAAGTACCGCTTAGCTACAGATTTTTGTGTGGGAACAGGAGTTGTGTTAGGGGCAACATATGAATTAACACCTTGAGCTAACAGCACAAGGAAAACAAGTCTTAAATCAATAACGAGATGCGGCACTTTGGCTTATGTGTGAAGGTATGCATCGAATGTAGCAGCGCTCTGCCCATGGCAAGATTAACACAATAACTGTATTGATGATTCAACTGAAGAAAACACCAATATAAAACACAAGAGGTCCATACATCAACAATAAAGAGGACAATGCAATGCCTATGAGAACCAATTGTCTTTGAGACATCGATGGCAATTGCAGCTGGAAAAGTAAAATGTTCCAAGAACAATGGTCAGCACTATCCAAACCTCTCCCCCAGCCAAATTCCATCCATTTTGAATATCTTACCCAAAATCTTACCACTAAATCAATCATGCCTTTCTTTGTAACACCCTTAAAACCATCAGCACCACATTTGGCTCTAGTGCTGCCAATCTTGGCCAAAAGGCCAAAGATTTAATGGGCTTGGAAATCAAACTATTTCTGTCACTGCTACAGTAGATGGGAGTAGGTCAGAGCTGAGGCCCAGTGGGGAACCTTTCACCACACTGCCCAGGCTGTATCTGCTCTGTGGATGAACACAGGACTTCGCTCTGAGCATTGTCATGCCAGGTTTTTCATAAGCCCTAAATTCACACCTACATTTTCTTTTTACTTTTCTATTGAAGGAAGTGGGGGGAAAAGCAAAAGAAACCTTTGTATCCCTGGAAACGTCCAATTTCATCCTTCATAGGGTAGGTGTGCATACATTTGTGGATGAAGACGATTGAGAGTAGTTGTACCACAGTGACCGTCAGATCCTGTCTTCTGAAGTTAATGTAAAATCCTCTCTTCAGAAATAGTATCTCCAGTATGGCACACGTCCAGCTATTCCAATCCATGTTCCAAGTGTTTCTTCATAATGAAACCATGAGACAATACATTCTTTTTCAAACCTGCATTATGGCCACGTTAGAATAGACTCCTCTGTTTCTTCATTCTCTGTCTTTTGGAGGCTGGTCAATCAAATGACCAAGAATAACCAGCCTCTCTGCCAATGCCCGCAGGGAAGGAGTTAGACAAGCCAACACTGTTTCATGATAGCCAATTTAGAAATGTTGCCTATTCCTAAACTATATTCTGCACGGAGATGAGCCGAATACGTTTCACAGGGACAGATACCAGAAAGAAAGCACAACAGATGAAGTACCAGTGTGATCGCAGAGCCAGAATGAAAAGAACAGGTTGCTGTTGCTGCTGCTATTTCTTCCATGTCAGAGGAGCTGATTCTACAAAAGCTACTCTCACTTCTCTGACTGTTTAAGGAGGAGAGGCAAGAAGCTCTGTAAAACTTTGACAGAGTGCAAGCGTGGAGAGAGAGAGAGATTTGGTATGGTAGGGGGAGAATCTGAAGGAAAATTACTAGTAAAAAGGCAACAAAACTGGTGGGCTCCAGGCCAGGTTCCTTAAGGCAGATGGTACTGTCAGTTACAACTGCAACTGAAAATCTAGCAGACAACAGGGGCAAGTGACAAAATATTTGGAGATTGCTACCTGCTGTTACACCAAAAACATATACCCGCCTCTTCTGAGGAGGAAAAAGTTTTGCATTTAGACTCTCAGTTTATTTGATGGCAAAAATTAAAAGACTCCATTAAAGCTATCAAGATTGTGAATGCCAACAATGCTGTATCCTGCAGTAAGCTCCTTAAGCCTGATAGATTGGCAGAATACTATCCTTTAGAAAAAAAAAGAAGGTAGCATGTTCTCCATGATCCCTTTATTTAGCCTATACCATCCTGGTGTCCTAGCCTTAGAGAGACGGCCTGGTTGCAGCTCCCTCTGGAGGAGCTCTGGAGCTCCCCCTGTCAGATAAACTCTGTGTTACATAGAAAGCTGGGGGAGAGAGCCTTGAATGATGCAAGACACTTTCTTCCTGCCACAGTGAATTACTGCCTCTCTGGTATGCAACATACATGCCTCCTCAGGAGCAGCAGCTGCCCAGTAATGAACCATTACCATCACTTGTACCACTTACCATTCAAAAGCAGCAAAACCAGCAGTTTCCTCTACCTACTTCCTCTACCTGTAGCCTTCCCTTCCTTCCTGACTGGTGCTGCTTGCTAGCTCCTCCTTTCTCACTGATGCTGCTGGAGGTGGAACAGAAGGGTCTGGGTTTTTTCCCGTCCCTTCCAGTGGTTCTGCATGCTCAGTGAAGATGGAATGTTCAGAAAATTAAGAAGCATGACTCTAGCAGGTTCTACAGAGCATGTATGAATGGCAATATAGTGGACTATAATTTAGCCAAATCTGGGTAGATTTTCACAGGGACCGCAAAAAGCACCAAGGAATATTTATTTATTCAAACTTCTAAAAGTACCACTGGAGGGCCCCCATCCAATGCTCTGAGTGCCTCTTCCATGAATTAAAAATCACAATCTAAACAAAGAACTGCTCATAAATATGCCCACCTCAGCTCACCCTTTTCCCAAACAGTTGTAGGCAAGAAAGAAAGATTCCTCTGTGAAATTTCTGCTACAACCCCACAAAGTGCTAGAGTGCTTTAAAAAAAAACCTTTAAAAATAGGCAAATATTGGCAAAACTACCTCTTTCCAGTCCTAATCTTGCTATTTTGAAACAGCTTTGTTGATTTTTATGGTAACTTAAAAAAACAAAACAAAAAACTCAACAACAACCTGAGTCAGAGAGCAAGGATGGAAAACCATTAACATTTGGCAAACTGATAATCATTTGGAAGCAGGATGTTCATGCATGCTGTAGGAAAATTCTGCAATGCCACAGTGATAGACTGGGGGACTAAAAGAGGCCTTTACTATTACATGCATCCAACGAAGTGGGTATTCACCCACGAAAGCTCATGCTCCAATACGTCTGTCTATAAGGTGCCACAGGACTCTTTGCTGCTTTTACTATTTCTGTCTTCCACAGTTCTGCTAAACCAAGATATTTGCCTCCTGAACTTTACTCAGTTGGGTCCCAATCCAGCAAAGCATTTAGCCTTAATGTTAAACAAGTGAGCAGCTGCACAGAATTAAAACAAATTCTCATGCATCACAGAGGAGAGAGGGGAAATTCTGAACTGGTTGTACTTTATAAATGCCAGCTCTTGATCAAATGTGGACACAGAAATCAATAGGTCCTCAGCTAAAGTCCCAAAAAAGGATCATAGACAAAGTGTTTCTGTGGGTGTCTATGCTGCAATGATGGGTTTTGGTTGCAGCTCCTGAAGACATACCCAACCTAGCTTGGTACCAGAGCAGTGACCCCACAACAGCACAGGTTTCAGGATGGATTCGCCTCCTGAGCAAGTACCCAGGGTTCTGGATGGGCTTGTACAGCCTGCACTGATGTTCATGCTGCTGCAGCGCCGGCTCCACTGATCCAGTACTTGAGCAAGCTAGATTAAAGCTAGCTCAGGCATGCCCACACGAGCTGCAGTCACACCCCGTGATTGCAGTGTAGATATAACTTGTGTGGCAGACTCAGTGCAACTTACTTCCCCTCCAAGACCTAGGATCAAATCTTAGTCTCACAACATGCCTATTAACTTCAATGCACCCATGATTTGTTCTGAGCCTTTGTTGTGGTGTTATAGTATGTGTGCTGTATAATCAACGTGAAATTATTTATTGCTCTGGTACCATTAGTGACAACCCTGATCTCTACAGAATGGTGCAATCATCTCAGGCCTTTAGCATTATTTCTGACAGGGCTGTTCCCCATTAGCTGTCTGTGGCATGTTTCCATTTAACTAATGGATGATCAAGATAACCCTGAAGACTAAAACCCCCAAGATGCATTAGACATGAAATACCGTATATGATACAGAGGCCCATTGGTGCCAACTGGCAAAGGATTCACCATTCTTTACTAGCAACTTATATCTCAGACCTGACAAATTCACTACATCTAGCACACTGCTTTCAGGGTTTTCATCTAGGAAGGGTAGTAGGTGAGGTCTCTACTAAATGGACTATACTCAATCATTGTGATATGTGTGTACAGGTAATATTTAAGGAATAATGTAACTATATTGAAAGTTATACCCTTAGGGTTTGGGAGTGAAAGTGAGTCGTCAGGGAATCATGTGTCTCAGTGATAGTACATTCAAAAGGGAGGGAATTGTCACCCCTCCCCAGTTAGCCGATTACATAACATATTGCACACTCATCCACCATTGCCACAACCCAGAAAAGTCAATGGAAAACCATCAAAGACAAACTACACATCAAAACTATTTGGAAGTGAAAAGGAGTGACATGACAGCAAGGGGAACACAAAAGCCTGATTCAGTGTAGCACAGGGTGGAGAAGATGGATCCATTCACAGAGGAGGTACTTTGATGTGGAGGGGCATTTCTTGAAAAAGTGCAGGGCCGCCCAGAGGATTCTGGGGGCCTGGGGTCTTCGGCGGCGGGGGATCCCGCTTCGGCGGTAATTGGGCGGCGGGGGGTCCTTCCGCCCCGGAGGACCCGCCGCCAAAGTGCCTCAAAGAAGCTCCGGGGACCCAGGCCCCGTGAGAGTTTTCCGGGGCCTCTGGAGCGAGTGAAGGACCCCGCTCCAGGGGCCCTGAAAAACTCTCCTGGGGGCCCCTGTGGGGCCCGGGGCCTGGGGCAAATTGCCCCACTTGCCCCCCCTCTGGGCGGCCCTGAAAAAGTGCTAGGCTAGCAAGTGCAGCAAAAACCTGAACTGTGGGGGTGAGAACCTACTCTATTAGATAGGAAAGGTAACTATTAATAAGAGTAGGCCCTAGTTCATGTTTTATATGTAACCATTTGTTTCCATCACTCACTCTTGTTTCTATTTAAATCTCTCTTAAATAAAACTTTTTGTCTTATAATTGAACCCAAGTGCTGTGTGCTATACAGGAGCAGTAGTCTAAGGTAAAACTTGGACACACTGTTTCTGGATTTTCTGTGGGTGTCTCTATTGTCAACCTGCATTGAAAAGGCAGGGCTGATATAGCCCAGGGAAGAGGGGTTGTGTGAGTGACAGGCTGGTGCAGGCCAGTCTCCCTCACTGGAGGTGGGTGGCAGTGAGGTGGCTCATAGCCCTGGGTGCTCTGAGAAGCATCACAACATTTTTCTTAATTTGAATCCATCTCATTTAGGAGCAGCATCTTTACCAAGCAAGCTGCAAAGGAAAATAATTAAATTGAATAAAAGCCAGCCTGGATTGAAAACTGCAGGGAGAAATAATTAAGTTTAACAAAAGCCACAGCTTCTGAATGAGGATTTACTGTAACAGAAAATTATAAATGTCTTGATCCAAATGATAAGTCATTCACTTTTTGTGGAATAGAGGGTTTGGGCTTGAAAATCATTGTAATGTCTTCCTTGTTTGGTCTAGTATTTACTTGATCAAAAAAAATGCACCATTCAGCTTTCTTGCTGATGTGTAAATATAACCTCAACTGAATCAAGAGGGGGAAACAGCATGCCATAAATTCACAGTACTAGACTCTAAAAATAAATAAATTTTGAAGACTGTTTTCCCCTCATCTATTTATTATGTCTCAATGTCCACACAGCTCATTTCAGTTTTGTTCTCTGCAATCCCACAGGGCAATGCTTAGCTTTTTATTTCCCTTTCATAAGTTTTCATCATAGGAGCCTTTTAGGTACAGCTATTTTAAATCTACATACATCATTTTAGGGACGCCAGTGCCTCACCGCTGACAGAGCTGCTTCGATGAAGCTCCATAACTAACTTCAGCAGATGAAGAAAAGCAAGCTAGTATTTTTCTAGCCCATTCTCAGAGCCTCCCACATATTTTTAATGCTAATCCAGTGTATGTTTTAAATCAATCCACTTTTTCCCCAAAACATCTTTCATCACATAAAAGCTTTACATACATATTCATCTACCTACTAATGTTTAGCCACATATTTATCCACAGGGCAAGTTGCCAATGCAGTTCAATAGATGAAACAGATTCAAAAGAGTGATTAAAGCTTGGAAGTATTTATTGCAAGATGTCCACCATGGTTTGGGATAGTTCAAAAATCTATTTGTCCTTAAGATGTCCTGTTATCAGACAATAACATCTCCATAATTTTACGCTCCAAAAACTTTTGGCAGCAGTAAAGAACAAAGGACCTTGTAATTGGCTTTTAAGAATGATATGAAAAACAATGCTGTAATTCTAAGAAAAAATGAAGGTTATTGTTCAAGGCCATGTATTTCATCCCATACTGTATTAATTGACTGTAATCAACATTGGCACCACAAATATAATGGATCAAAAGTGTTATTTTGTCATATAAAGCAGCTCTCTGGAATTAATTACACATGGCAAGCCACACACAATGGTTATGTTACTCACAAAGATCAATTATTTAAATACGTGGTCTTGAGAATCCTTCTTGGTTGGCAGTTCCATGCACCATTCACATCTATGGGTTTATGGGGTGCATATTGAATTAAGAAAAAGTATGCCCCAGAATAATCATCTTGTTGTCATATTATGTGTTAGAGAAAAGTTCTGCATTATTCTTCCATCTGACCACTTGTACATTAGGTCTTTGTGTTTGTATATTTGTTAGCATTTTTACTTGTAGCTTGAATGTCGTAAGAGTTTAATTCAAGGCTGATAATGCTTAATATCATTGTAGTCAGGGGGTGAATGGGTTAGTACAGTAGTTCTGTAGCTGGGAGATACATAGATCAAGCCGTGTATCACAAGGTTCTAGAATTCAGAAAGATAATCTACAATTTGAATCAAGTAGTATGGAAAGAAACATGGTGAATTATCTGGTAAATCTACTTATCTAATAAATAGGTATTTTATGAGAACTACCAAAGGCTGTGCACAAAACTTAAAAAAAAACAACACAACTTTTGGGCATTGATGTAAATATTATACAATGTTACCAGTCAGAGCAACAAAGCAGGAGGTAGGTGCCACAACTTTTCAGTTACAGAACTGTATTTTCTCATAAGATGGGTTTTTATTTAATTTATTTAGAGCAATGACCTCAGTAATCCCCTTGCATACCTCTTTAGACAATCCACCTCTAAAATGAGTTTGTAGCAATAATATTCAAGAGCTGTGCTGAGCCAGTGTAGTCTGGTGGAGAGTACACTACACAGGGATTCATTAGACTATGGTTCTTATCCAAGCTTTGCCACTCACCTGCTGTGTTACCTTGAGAAAGTCACCTGACCTCTTTGTGCTTCTGTTTCCCCTCCCACCCTTTGTGTAACTTCACTATTTAGCCTGAAAGCTCTTTGGAGCAGGAGCTGTCTCTTACTAACAGTTTGTACAACAGGCCCTAATCTCACTTGCGGTGTCCAGGCACTTCTCTAATACAAATTTTAAAAACCCGTAAGTGTTCCTTTTCTTTGAATTGTGCCTGAATTAAAGTTTGTTTCCTGAGATCAGCCGGATCAGGACTAGCCTTGTGTGAATAAAAATGTTTTCTTATATCCAGTCTTCTGTATAACATGCTGTGTACCAAATCACTTAAGATTTACAGCAAAAGTCACAGAGATATTTTGTGTAAGACAATTATAATAGTAATATCTTACGAATAAGATACTTTCAATATATGAATTGGACAAAAGTTAATTTCTAGTTTCATTTCCCTCAGTGGTGCATACTAAGGTGTTATTTTTGTTCATAGTGTTCCTTTGAAAGGGAAATAACATTCTTCTCGTCTTTCTGCCTCTGTGTTTTATATAAACCAGGGGTATATTTTTCTGCTGTAAAATATATTTTATTCCATTTATTACATTCCAAAACAGATTGCAGTTGTTTTTAGATACCAGACCCACCAAATCACCCTCTCACCACTATTACCTTAGACCATAACTGTAGACTTTATGGACAGCTGGAGGCTATCTTTGCTATATGTGCAGATTAGATAAAACACTAAAGTTGGATCCAAACCAAAACATCAGTTTCAGGTAAGCTTGAACTTGAGGAAATTTTGGATCTGGATTTGAACTCTGCAACTCCGGGCCAAGTAAGCTGTTGATGATTTAAAGCTCTTTTCGTGCTCCTGCCATCTTTTTGGTTTTAAACCTTCTCTAAAGCAGCATATAATTTACTTCATTCCAACATTGCCACCAGATTGTGCCGACAGACAAAAAGGCAATGAAAACAAAGGGCTGGTTTTTGTTTTTAAACACAAAACACCCCAGGGTTTGGTCTTTATCTAGCAGAGTTGCTTACCTCCTCTATGTGGATTCACATCCCTCCTTTCTAGCACACTGGTCTTCTGTTAGTTCCTCCTGTGCAGCTGAATTTGGCAGGTGCAAGAGCATTTGCTTCCACTGTGCTCAAGCTGTGGAACGCTCTTCCAACAGCTATAGGACTGCAGCATCCTTTGACATTTTTAAAGCACATTGAAAACTTGACTATTTACAAAGGTTCATACATGGGCCTCACAAATCACCCTTTGCTGATCTATTACAAGAACATTTTACTGTACTTCTATACAGGTCTTGCATAAATCTTGAGGTTGTGTGTCCACCATTTAAAAAGTGCCATTTGGGAACTTGAAAATTCATATTCTCTCATTCCTTCTCTGCCATTGATGCTTTTTTTTTTTTTTTTTTTTTGGGAGAAGCCAAGCATGAACTTTGGACTTTCCCTCCCTTTTTCAGTTCTTCCCTGCAGCTCTTCATTACCAAAGGAACTCTGGACTCTTCTTAGCTCCACACAGAATCAAAGACCATCCACAATGCAACAGTGATCCAGTGAACAGAATCAGGATGTCATCCCACATTTTAGCAATTCTGTTGGCCTGTGCTTGCAAAGAGATGGAATTTCCCACTGGTTTCGTGGCATGATCATTCATATTTTGAAAATCTATGTGCATTTGACCACTAGCATCTCGGACATTGCTCTGGAGATGGGGGGAAATTAACTTTTTTTGGCAAAATCAATTGACATTAATGTGTTTTCAAATTTGTGAAAAATGCCAATTTTTTACCCTCCCTCTGGTTTTGTCTGTTTAAAGCTGAGGAGAAAAACTAAGGTCCTAAGAAGCGCTGAGAACATCCACAACTGCAACTGAAATCAGTAGGAGCTGCAAGTGTTTGGCACATGTGAAAATCAAGCCCTATCTGTATATTTATGCCATGCTCAATACTGTGGTAGCTGAGCACCTGCACAAGATCAATGCGATAAAGTCACAAGAGCTGGCACCAAGTCACATGATATTCGGGGATTTTATTGAAGCCCAACTTCTGGACTCACATCATTACATGAGAATCTCAACTTTCATTAACACAATAAATTTCTAGCCCTCCTGCTTCCAAAGAAAAAGCATGAAAACATGACCCAGGTGCACCCTAAATGTTAAAAATCAGAAGGCAAATAAAACATAGGGCATATCTCACCTACCCAGTTCTCTTCCATTGCAGGGGCCTTAGCCATTAGTGGCACCTTGGTCTCTCCTGTTCTCTGCTTGTGGCACACAATAGTTTAGTCTCCTGAGGATTGAAATGCTCTTGTCTAATGAAAGTCACTGGGCTTAATATACGGGTATCTAGGTGAAATGTAATGGCCTGTGATAGACAGTTGTGCAGACTAGTTGATTTAATGGTCCCTTTTGGTGTTAACTCTATGAAATTATGCAAATGAACCCCAAATTTATTATTTATTAAAAATCTCATCATTTTAGGCACTCCACTCATGATGTTTGAATAACTGGCCGGGGTTTGCAATGTTGATCAGATGTGACTCACAGAAGCTAAATAAACTTAAAATCTCCATGGGAATATGAAGAATTTATTAGGTTCCCCCATGTGAGGGAGCAATGGAACTCAGTCCTCATGAGAAGCCCAAACTAGTACAACTGTAGTCCAACTAAGCCAATATTTCCTTCACCTGCAGAAATGTTTTTCTGTGCAATCCTGCATGATACCGGGGGGCGCGGGGGAGGGGAAGAGAAGAGAGAGAAAGCCCATCTGACACATCTCTACTCTCCAAGTAGCTAAGACCTGAAAAGGTTATGGTTTTCTTCAGGTACAGATAGAAGTTATAGGAGTTCCATGCTAGAGGAACTGGGCAAATGCTGCCACACATTTTCTCTAAATTCACATCTTTTTAATTATTTGCTTAGACTGATTGTGATCCTTTTGTGTTAACTTTCCACAAACATTCTAGCCAGAAAGGTCGTTGGCAGGAATGTTCACTGGAATTGTGAATATTACAGAATCTCCTTGGGAAGCAAAATTTCCCAAAGCCTGATTCTAAGAACTATACTTGTCCAATCAGTATATAATCCAGCTAGAACAGCTCAGATTTTTAATGTTAAATGCTCACAAACCAACCACATATATATGCACTATAGTTCTGGAATTAGTCACTGAAGTTACTTGACAATTAATTTCAAGCCAACAAAGTGTGTGAATCATAATCCCTTTGCAGACAAACAGAAAGAGGTGAAGTTCAACAGTTAAATATGATGTATTCATTCAGCTCAAGTCCATGCCTAATAAGTCGTCGTCTTTTTCTGCTGGGCTCTTATTGCATATAAACAGTCTTCACTTAAGGGCTGATCCAGCTCCCATGGAATTGCCAAACAAACATCAGAGGTTTCCCAGATGAGCTGATAGGAATGGAGTGTGACATGATGAAGTTCGCAACATGTGTCATCTTGGGAAACTTCCACATCCACTCAGATGACACCTCTGACGAGGTAACCTAAACCCTTCTAACCAAACTGGAGCATTGAGCTTTTCTGATAGGCAATTCCTGGGAAAGAAATTGGTGATAGAGATTTGACATTTACTTAGATTAAACTTGCAGTGACATCCAACTGTGTGTGTTTTTCAGTGGACATCACTGATCTTTTCATTAACACACACTGTGCCATCCCCTATTATCAGGGTATTGGGGCTTTGAGGATCCTGGAAGGCTATGCTGGCCTTAGCTGTTATTCTTCATTGTGAACATAATAGTATGGGGGATGTGTCTGGCATGATGGTTATATCTTTCACCTGTATTGATTGCAGTTAAGGAAAGACAGGAACATCATTCTGTCTTGCTATGGTATTTCTGTGTTATTGGCGATAATATGACAATTGCTATTGTGCACCTACTCTGCAATGCTGTCTCCAGAAGTGACCTATGAAAGATACTTCAAAAGACTGTGACCTCCTGTCAAGCATACACACAAGCACCTTATTAAAGCAACTGATAAGTTGTGCCACAATATAGAGTAAAGAGAAATTTCTTCCTAACCCTACCTGTTAAGTTGCTTATGCCCTGAAACATAAAGATCGATGGCTTTTATCATTTTTTATCCTATCGAGCACATTCATTCTATTTGCCTTAACGTCCCATCACAATGAGAGCACAGGTTAATTATCTGTTGTGTACATGGCCTACCAAATTCTCTTTTCAGTACGTTGACTTCATCAGCTAGATTGACCCCTTGGTTTCTTGAATTCTGGGACACAGTGAAGAGCAGCACTTGTCTGGACTAAAATAAATATTTTAGCTTGCTGTCTAAAATGGATCTTCTCTAAGGGCCTGGTTTGATAATCCTTTGGATAATTACTGCTGGGCTCAAGAGGCTGCTTTGTAAATTGAGAAATCTGTAGCCTTTTAAAAGCTACTGAATGTTGTAGAGAATATTTGAGGGTATCTTGGGGCAAGTAGCCTAATTCCAGGCCTTTCAGAAATCTACTTATTCTGTTTCATGTAGGACCGTGAGCCTACAAAAAGCAATTTAGAATGTGTGGGGAGTTGAATCAAATCTTTTCATTAACTGGTTCAACCAAGGGGGGAGGGAAGTGATTATTGGAAATAAATAACATCCGAGCTTTTATTCTTTTACACTTTACCTAATGAAGTCAAATAAGTGCAATTCCCAGCCCATAAATATTGATTAATTTTTTTCACCTTTTTTTACTTCAGTACTATTTAGGGCTATTTATAAACTGGACTTTACACACTCAGTGCATCTACATTTAATCAACACCAATTTTTATCTAAACAAACAGTTTGATTGAATGGACTTACAGTTGTTCAAAATTGAAACCCTTTGAACAACTGTAAACAAAAAGTAATGAAGTGCTAGCAAAAATCCTATTGTACAAAAAGAAAATAATTTTTCATGTTTGCCCTAAGAAGAAAATTTGCCATAAAAGTTTTTCTTTTTGATTGCAATTGCAATTTGTTTTTATATTCATTTCTTATTAATATTGTAATTAGTGGCTGTCATAGGGCAAGTGCGACCCATCCCCTCTTGGGGCAGGGCAATTACTTCCCTGCGGTCACATCCTTATGACCACCCTTGTCTTGGGTTAGTGTGGACTAGTGGTAAAATTCAATATGGCCACTCTCTCAAGGTTGTGTGGCCCAATGGCCAAAGTCAGAGTGACGGCCTCTTCCCACAGGACTGTGGGACCCAATGGCCCGAGTAAATATGGCTTCCCAGTTCAGCCAGGGTGTATCACCTAGTGGTCAGAATCAGTGTAGCCGCCTGGCTCAGCGAGGCGGTATGGCCTAGTGGCAAAAGTCAGTAGCGCCGCCCTGCCTCGGGGCTGCTCTCAGGGCCGCACGGCCTAGTGACCAGAGTCAGTATCACTGCCCCTTCTGAGGGTCTGTGTGGCCTCCTGGCCTGTCAGGGGAGTGGGCCGCCACCCTGGGGTGGGTGGTGGCCAAGTAGGGGAACTGGGCCCTCCCTGCTCCACCAGGTCCCAGCTCAGGGCCCTGTCAGTAACAGGTATGCCCATCACTGGGTCAGCGGGGAGTCTGCCCAAAATATGCTGACCCCACTCGGGCACCATAACTAGTCTCCCTGTGCTACTTTCTACCCAGTTCCTGATACTGTGGTCCTGGCCTCTCCAGGATCTTTGGGCTCCTTGGTTAGTGCAGCTCCCAACAGCTCCGCCTCACCTCAGGTGTCCTCCGGAGTCTCAGCGTCTCTGTCTTCCGCTATCTGGGTCTTCTGCGGTTCCTGGGCTGGAGCTCGCAGCATGCATCCTTTCTCTTCAGCGGTCAGCCCTGAATGAGCTGATCTACTCCCTTTTATACCTAGTCTCCAGCCAGAGCATGCCCAGCAGGACCATGGGGGCATGGCTTCCTTGGCCCAGACAGTGGCATTAACCCTTGCAGTACCAGTGTGGGGGAAAGTGCACCCCATCACTGTGGCACTTACCTGTCAGAAATATACTGTAAAAACAGACATTTTCTGAAATGAAGTGGGCAGGGAGGAATGGTAAATGTTATCAAAGAACATTAAGTAGATTTAAGGCTTTAAGTAGATTATATGAACCATGAATTTACTTTGGAAGGTTGCATTAATCCAGAAAGTCAGAGGTTAAACTTCAAGAGATCTCCACATTGCTTGGCGTGTGTCAAGAAGCTAGCTCAAGAGGGCCTATAAATCAAAATTTACTTTCTGTCCAGATTATGTACTTTGTGTGGCATTAGGAGGCCGCATTCATATTTCCTGCAAGTAATTATCCAGGCTAATACTTAAACCATAATTCAGAAAAATATAAAAGGACAATGGCACATGTCAGCAGAGGCCCATTTAGGACATGAACCCACAAGGTGAAAACAGACAAGGGGAGAATACCAATTACTGACAATGAAAGCAGCAACCATAAGACAGGACCCACAGTGACATGTATAATTCTTACCGATACCAGATGAGGTGCTCCACCCGGAAGAGTTTTTTTCAGTCACCCAGGCCTAAGATTCACAATACAGCAGCGGTGCATACACTGTACTGGCACAACCTCACTAGCAGTTGCTGCAGCGATACACAATAGGAAGTTAGGGGAGGCCACAGAGGCTCCAGGGTGTATAAAGTAAGCATCCTTGGCCCTTACCACAGCATGTACTGTTCCCCAGATCCCCCAGAGACTGAGCAATACAGAAACTGGGAGGGGTAGACTGTGGGTGGGGATAGGTGTTTTGCTTGGTGGTGTGAGCTCTGCTTAAGACTCACAGGCACTATTCGGCCTGCCCCTCTGATGGGTTCCCCCTGGGTGCCACTTGGAACTGGGGTACCACTGAGCTCACCTGACCGACCAGCCTGGGTTCCCTTTACACTGTGCTGCTGTGACAGGCTCTCAAACTCCCTTCCAGCCCACACACAGGTAGGGCCACACTCAGCCACAGTTTCACACAGATCCTGAGATCAGCTCTGCATGGGAAAGCTCAGCTAAGGAAATTGCCCAGCACTCACGTGCACACCCCCTCTGGAGTGTAAACCCAAAATTGTATCGTCTTGCGCGGCACTGTGAACTGTAAAGCGTTACGTTCATGAAATTCCCTCCCTCTCTCAGTGTGGAGGAAGATTTGCACAGCTTTTTGCCCCCCAGTTATAAATTCCACAAATTGGTTTTTAGAGAAAACAAAAACAAGTTTATTAGCTACAAAGATAGATTTTAAGTGATTATAAGGGATAGCAAACAGATCAAAGTAGATTACTGAGCAAATAAAACAAACATGCAAACTAAGCTTAAGGTACTAAAGAAACAGATACAAGTAGCAAATCTCACCCTAAATGTTGTTTTAGGCAGATTGCAGAGATTCTTGGAAGCAAGCTGCTCTTGCTTGCATCTTAAAACTCCAGGTATTTCTTTCTTCTCTCCATCCCCTCCCACCCACCCCCCACCCCCTTTGTTTCTTAGATGTTTCCAGCAGTCATCCTGGGCTGGGATTCTGTGACGAACAAACAATGATTATGTCACTCCCCAGACTCAAACAGGTTTTACATATGGCGGAAACCCTTTGTCTTCCAGTGTGATTCCCACTCCATCAGTGGAAAAACACTAGTATTCCAAGATGGATTACAGTACCAGGAGATTTGATCACATGACCCTCAGCTATAAATCAAAGTTTATTTGCAGTGTCCACAGGAAGGTTTTCCAGGAAGGTGGGAGATTAGCATCTTCAAAGACCTATCATTCTCCTTAATGGTCCATTGACTTGTTCCCAGCTAGCCAGCCGGACTGATTGATTGCATTCTGTCTGGGGGGGTGCTTCCCAGTGCAAACACTTTTGTAGTACAGATGTTAGGCAATATTCCTAACTTTACATAAAAAATGATACTTGCATACAAATAGGATAATCATAACCTTTTCAGGGATTCTTCACATGACCTATCTTGCATAAAATACATTATTATTATGACACAATCATCTCATAATATTGCTATGAAAAATATGGTAAGCAGCGTCACATCCTGAAATCACAGAGCTGGTTGGAATCTGAAGAAACTGACTCACAGAGGTCACAGTGGCAGGTGGCAGCAGCAGGTGACAGCACAGACTATCAGCAATGGACCAGTGGAGTGAACTGTGGCCAGAGTGGGCAGCTGAAAGAATGAGAAAGGTGCTTCTCCCCTCCCATCCCCCAGGGTGGGAGGTGAACTCACAGGAAAGCACCTCTGAACTCTGGATCTTCACTGACCAAGGACAACAACTGTGAGTGGGGTACGGTGGAGGGAGAAGAGAGGAGCACGTTAAAGGAACATTTGTTTGTTGGACAAGGTTTTAGTGACTTTCCCAGACACGAATCTGTCATTCTGGAGCAAACATATATAAATATACATTTCCTAGTACACCAAGGTTTTTAAAATGAATTGTTGACATTCTGGGTAGATGCTGTACTGAACACTTTTATTATTATATTAGAATTATTTTTTAATATAAGAATGGCCATACTGGGTCAGACCAATGGTCCATTGAGCACTGTATTCTGTCTTCCAACAGTGGACAATGCCAGGTGCTTCAAAAGGAATGAACAGAACAGACGATCAAGTGATCCATTTCCTGTCATCTACTCCCAGCTTCTGGTGAATAGAGGCTAGGAACACTCAGAACATGGGGTTACATCCCTGCCCATCCTGGCTAACAGCCATTGATGGACCTATCCTTCATTATCTTATATAGTTCTGTTAAGGATCCTGTTATAGTTTTGGCCTTCACAACATCTCCCGGCAAAGCGTTCCAAAGGTTGACTGTGCTTTGTGTGAAGTAGTACATCCTTGTTTGTTTTAAACCTGCTGCCTTTTAATTTCCTTGGGTGACCCCTAGTTTTTGTGTTATGAGAAGGAGTAAACAACACTTCCTTATTCACTTTCTGCACATCAGTCGAGATTTTATAGACCTCTATCATATCTCACATTTGTGGTCTCTTTTCCAAGCAGAAAGTCTCAGTCTTTTTAAATCTCTCCTCATACGGACTCTGTTCCATACCACTAATCATTTCAGTTGCTCTTCTCTGTACCTTTTCCAATTCCAATACATCTTTTTTGAGATGGGCTGACCAGAACCAAATGCAATATTCAAGATGTGGGCGTACCACTGATTTATATAGTAAAAGTGGAGGAGCTTAGTTTGCCAGACCTATCAGCAAAGCCAATGCTGACAACCTACGCGAAAAGGCTGCAAAATACCAAGCCTCTGAACTGCACCAACATGCAGAAAGCCTTATAAGCCACTCACTGTAAAACCAATTTAGAAGTACTTAATGAAGCTGTTAAGAATGCTGGAGACACAAACACAGTTTACGCGATCAAACATGGCTGTCGTATCATACTTTCTATTTAAGCAAGCGATACCACACAGTACAAACTAGAGGCCAATGTTAAGTTCATTGTCATTTGTTAATCCTGAAGTTAGACACTGGTTCTGAACAAGACTGGCAAATGTTCACTACCAAGAAACTCAGCTGACTGGTTAGAAGCATGCAGTGCAACAGTGAAAGACTCAGCCACTGGAAAAGTGAAGAACTCTCTCACCATATTAAAAAAATGTGCATACATGACTGATGAATGCACTATTGCAAATGGTCATAAAATATTAGGTCACTATGGTTATCTTCATGCCAGTGTAGGCCAATAGATGCATGTCTAGATGTTCAGGTTATAGAAGACAAAAGGGGTGCATCTGTTACAGCCCACATCTTAGAAGAGTTAAATGCTTGTAAATTGAACCCCATACAGATGGGTTCTTGTGCATTTGATGGAACTGCAAACTTCTCTGGAAGACAGTGGAGTACAAGATTTGCTCAGAGGAAAAAGTATAACCCTAATCTCTCCTATACACGCTGCAGAGGCCATCTATTCCAACTAGCACTAGTATAAGCTGCAGAATCTTCAAAAGACATTTAGAAAGCTATCAATTTAATGTCTTGCTGGAAAAAAGAGTATAATGAAGAGTCCAAAAGGACTGAAGGTCTTGGGAAAAATAGAAGATACACTGGGACTGAAGTTCAAATTAGTCCAACCTGGGAAAACCCGCTGGCTTTCTGATGAGCGATCCTTGGCTGTTGCCTTAAAATTACTGCAACTGTTATTACTGGCTTTGGAAAGTATCTGCTGAGATGGGATGGATCTAAGTAGTGAGGCTGGTGGACTATTTTTGCTAGTAATTTAAGAGAAGACTATCACCATTCTGTCTCTTGTAAGTCTACTGTTGAAACTACCTGGGTCATTAAATAATGCCATCCAGGATCTGTTACAACATTAGTAGATCTTTGTCCAGCAACTGAAGCTGCATTTGGATTAATTAGAGAGATATCCATTGAAAACATATTGGAAGAAGCACAGACTTCAGTCCAGAAGTCGACTAACGAAGGCATTTATACTGAATCCTTAAATGAAGTGTTTGTTAAGCCAGATGAAAGAGTACACAGACTTGATTCTTACAAATCTACAACAGCAACTTCTGGATTCTACTCAACCTCTGTGTAGCTTTTACAGATGCTTGTCTTATAAAACACCGACCATTGAGTGGAGTGAGGCACTACCAGCAATGGGGCTGCCATGTGATCAGGGCAGACTAGAGAATTTCAACACAGAGTGAAATATCATACAGTGAATGAACGAAGATTTGACTTCAACTTCATCATCATCACTAGTGATTTGACCCAAACATTGTGCTGTTTCCTAGGATGAAAGAAGTAGGAATTCATCTCTCGCTACTCCCAGTCACAACAGCTACAGTTGAGCCTTCTTTTTCCTCATTGAATAGAATTTTGTGTTCTGAAGAAGTCGCCTTCTGCCTGATCATGAACATATCATGAAGGACTGGACACATGAGAAGCCTCCAAAGATGAATGCACTGCATTCAAGAAGTTCATTAACAGAGTTGTGCAAAATTACAACAAGAAACCATGGATGTAGATGTAGTGCTTCATAGTAGGCTTGAGTAGCCAACTTTAATTTGTGTGATGATTTTAAAACAGGAGTTAAATCTAATAAAATGGTCATGAAATATTTTTTTCAGTTTTTACTGTGGTGCCATACCAGCTCACCTTCACCTGCATGGTCTCACCCCTTGGCCCTCAAATCCCCTGTAAATTTGAACATCCTCCCAGACCCCCCAAATATAACTCCTGGGGAAAACACTGGGCCACACACACTTATAAGAGCCAGCTTCCATTAACAGAAATCATTAGGCAAGTGATGCTACAGGAGGCTAGTTCCAGCAAGATGTGAACTGTGGGGCACATTCAACCACAAGGCATTTTTAGTGGGGAGAGAGGGCGGGGAGGAAGGAAAGCTGGTCCTGTGACTAAATCACTAACTGGGACTCAGGAGACCTCAGTTCAAGTCTGTTATGCCATCGACTTCATGTGTGACCTTGGGCAAGTCACACAGTCTCTCTGTTCCACATCCATTAAATAGGACTAATAATACTTGCCCACCTTGCAGGAGTGTTGTGCACATGTGACGTGCTTGCAGACTACAGTGAGGGCAACCATATCTGAATCTAGCTGACTGAATGAGTATCTAGCCAGGATATTTTTGAGAGCACCCACCCTGTAATAACTAAGTACATTTTATAATGCAATCACTTGCAAGTTACATACAAAAGTTATTTTTACAAGAGATAGGCTCATGTGGAGAATGGAAATATAACTGCAGAAGCAGCCAGAGAATGCAATTCATGGGACATCTGTTTACCACCCTGTGATACAGTAATCTATTATACAGTTAGAAGTGAGAGACAGGCTGCCAGGCATATTTAGTTAAAATGTGTGAACACTCACAAAGGTAGAGTTCACAAACAAATTGTAACATGCTGCAACTGATTGTTCGTTATCTGTAATTAACATCAGTAGATGTATTACTGTGTTTGCTGAATAATCAATAAAAGCATTAGGTTCAACTGCCTGCCATAACTTTTTGGGGCAGGAAGTGCTACCCGTGAGCTGAGAGCAGATAATGTACAACGTCTTGAGTTGGCATGCGAAAACAAATGCTAAGAGAAGACAGTACGGGGGCACGTTAACCACACTTACAGGAGAGATTACAATTCTGTGCCTATTGCATACACACAGAAATGTAGGACTACTTTGCCAGAACAGTATTGGTTGGGGAAAGAGAACATCTGCAGATAAACTGAGAGGTTAACATCTCTCTGCTGCAACTAATTCAACCTAGAAACATTATCCACTCAGGCTGAAGATTAATTTTGTGTGGGTCTGTGTGTGTGTGCCCATGCACACACATGTTCATATAAAGTACCATAAAAATCTTCATCACAGTAAATTGTGCGTGAAGAGATTTTATGCCTGAGCTGGTCTTGACAATTGTGCATGGATGAAATAATTCCACTAGTTACACTCATGTCACCAGTACTATACATAGCAAGGGTTGTTTTGCCTTCCTCCAGCAGAGGAGACTATCTAAGCCTGTCATTTGGTGACACATGTACAGTAGCAAACATACAGAGAATATCCAAGAATATAGCACAGTAGGGACAACCACAAAACAGATAATCACAGTTGGGATGAGCAACCCTTATACTGACACTAACCTAGTCAGGAAGCAGAGGTAGAACATGTACCTGATCTCAAATTCCAAAGGAATTTGAGCTCCCCTATACATGAGGAGATCAAGTGCTCCATTGACCAAAGAGAGTCACATGTGGAAAGTCTTGAGGGTTGAGGGTGTTTATGAGAAGAGAGATCCCTTTCCCAGCCAGCACACGCAGTGTAGTTGTTCCATCCTTCCTAAAAACAAATATCAAAGCCCAGCACTCTCACAGTCGGAGAGTGTAGTCACTACTGCCAAATATATGACAGCAGCGAATCAGAATCAGCATGCATTCGAAGCCTGAAGGAGAGGGTGCATGCATGCACAGAGTGCCTTACTCCTACTTGAGATTCCAATTCATACATCCAGGGCAGTACTGCAGGTAATAAGTAAGCTCACCCTGGAACTCCAACCCCCGCAATCTGAGCTCAATTATGCTGGTGTGGATTTATTCTAGAAGACCAGTGCAGTGTTCATTCTAAAGCTACAAACAGGCCAATGAGCAAATGGGTAAATCACAGCAATAATAAACAACCCCAAGGTCTGTATCAATAGATCATTCTGAGGGACTGGATACTTCTGCTCTCCCTTGCAATAATTCGTCCTTTCATTTCTCTTCCTTCCTCTACACACCCCCTCTCCCCACATCTAAGGCTATTGAAAATGCAATTAAATTATAAAAGAAAGATGAAATGTAATAAATATTCAGCATTTTGAAAATGCTGACTCAGTACCACCTCATCTGAAAATGGGACAAATTCATCCCTGGTGTAATGCCATTGATTTCAATGACGTTACTTCAATGATGTATAGATTCATAAGGCCAGAAGGGACTATTGTGATCATCTAGTCTGACCTCCTGCATAACACTGGCCACAGAAATTCCCCAAAATAAGTCCTTTCGAACTAGAACATCTCTTTTAGAAAATCATACAATCTTGATTTGAAATTAGCCAGTGATGGAGGATCCACCACAGCTCGTGGTGAGTTTTTCCAATAGTTAATAACCCTCACTGTTAAAAATTTGCACCTTATTCCTAGTCTGAATTTATCTAGCTTTATTTTCCAGCCATTGGATCTTGTTATACCTTTGTCTGCTAGATTGAAGACCCTGTTATCTAAGTTTTGCTCCCCATGTAGGTACTTATAGACTTATCAAGTCACCCCTACACTTTCTCTTGGTTAAACTAAACTGATGGAGCTCCTTGAATCTGTTACTATAAACTTCCCCCCGCCCCAATACTTTAATCATTCTTCTGGCTCTTCTCTGAACCCTCTCCAATTTATCAACATCCTTCCTGAATTGCGGACTCTTGAAATTCCAGTGGCTGCCACACCAGTTCCAAATACAGAGGTAATATAATTGTCTTGCACCTACTTGAGAATTCCTCTATTTATATATCCAAGGGCATTAGCCCTTTCGATCACACTGGGAGCTCATGTTCAGCTGATTATTCACCATGACCATCAAGTCTTTTTCAGAGAGTTACTGCTTCCCAGGTCAGAGCCCTGCCTCTCCCTACCCCCCGATCCTGCAAGTATGGCCTACATTCTTTGTTCCTAGATGAATATATATCTGACCATATTAAAATGCATACCTTTGTTTGTTCCGATCAATACCGTGACCAGTCCTCTTCACTGTTTACCAATAAAGTTTGAAGGTGACACAAAGATTGTGGGAGTGGTAATGATTGTGTGTGTTTATCCAGGTCATTGATAAAAAAAACACTAAATAGCACAGGCATGATTCCACGAGAAATACATCCACTCATTTATTATTCCCTATTTACCATTACATTGTGAAACATGTCAGCTATCCAGTTTTTAATCCAGTTAATGAGTGCCATGTTGATTTTGTATCTTTCTAGTTTCTTAATCAAAATGTCATGCAGTACCAAGTCAAACAACTTATAGAAGTCTATTACAGCAACACTAACAACAAGGAGTCCAGTGGCACCTTAAAGACTAACAGATTTATTTGGGCATAAGCTTTCGTGGGTAGAAAACCTCACTTCTTCAGATGCATGGAGTGAAAATTACAGTGAAATTTTTCACTCCATGCATCTGAAGAAGTGAGGATTTTTACCCACGAAAGCTTATGCCCAAATAAATCTGTTAGGCCTGGGCTACACTAGCGGGGGGCGGGGGGTTCAAACTAAGATATGCAACTTCAGCTACGCTTAGTTCAACGTACCTGGCTGTCCTCATGGCTGCGAGTCGACTGCCGTGGCTCCCCCATCAACTCCACTTACTCTTCCTGCCGAGGTGGAGTGCGGGTGTCAATTCGCAGATTGATTTATTGCATCCAGACGAGACACAATAAATCGATGCCCAGTACATAGAACACTACCCGCCAAATCGGGTAGTATAGACGTACCCTTAGTCTTTAAGGTGCCACCGGACTCCTTGTTGTTTTTGTGGATACAGACTAACATAGCTACCCTCTGATACTTTACATCAACACTATTACCTTTATCAACAAAACTTCTCATAAAAAAATCAAGTTCATTTGACAGATCTATTTTCCATAAACTCATGTTGATTGGCATTGATTATATTATGATGAATTTGGCCTATTCATTTCTTAAACTCAGAAAATTAAAGTGGATGTTCATATTCATATCTAAATGAGTAGGAAATGAATGACTTGTATCCCTGAATTCTAAAGTGATTATGCTTCTGCTGCAATTACCATGGCATCTTGCACTGAGAGTTATTGTGAATCAGCTGTAAAATAGTCTTGACTTGTGTTATGCATCTAGCCTTTGTGCATGTAAAACATTGGCTCAGACCAGCACATGTTTTTCATTGTTAGCCAGAAGAGGGAATTCAGATGAAGAAATAAACATCCTTTACAATTCTCTCTACACTGGGTAATGAAAAGCAACTTTGTAAAACATGATTCCCCAATCACAAATGTAGCCCAGCAAACAATAGCTGGTGCAACCAAACAGCAAACCTGGCACCTGGTCACAGCAGCTGATTTGGCCCATGGTTACATAGCATCTGTCCAGTAAGGCATATTTCATATTGCCTTAGGATGACTGCTATATGCTCAGATGTTGCTTGTCAACTCTCCACTGAAAAAAAGAAAAGAAGTCCCTACTTAGACAAATAGCCTGGAGTGAACTATAATAATGACTCTTGAGGATGAGAGAAAGGCGAACACCACACCAAGACAGGTGCTCATCATTATCAATTATTAATAGCGATAGTTATTTGTATTACACTAGCACCTAGAAGCCCCAACTGCAATCAGAGCCCCCATGTACAAATAGAGTTTACAATAAAAATAGACAAGATGGACAGAGGGTGGAGGGGAAATAGAGACCCAGAAAAGTGAAATGTCTTGTCCAAGGTCACAGAGGTCAGTGGCAGAAGCAGACTCTCAGACCTGTCAGCTGGACTACTCTGCCACTCAGTAGATTGATTTGAGAAGTGCCTTGCATATGCACTACTGAGTAAGGAGGAGTGAGTGTATTCTGCCAATATCCAATTATAAAAAGAGGCTATAAACATTTCATTGTGGTTCTGCCATACCATCTGACACAAGGGCGCCCCTCTCATTCAGGCTGAGCTCCGTTGAAACACACTTTCAAACATGTCCAATGTTTTTTATTTACCAAATTCTCTTTTTTTTTTAATTCCAGTTTAAACTCAGATGGCCAGATATTAAATCAAGTAAAGTTTTACTCTTGCGGTGCGTATTTACTTTTTACTCGACACAGATGAGGTCAGGGCAAGCAATGTCATTCCATTCTGACAGGAAGTTAGATTGAATGGCAGTGAATGAATTAACACATGGGTGAAATTCAGCTCTGGGAGGCAACACTGGTGGCTTTGAGAGAGTGTCATCCACTTGCACCAGGGTTCAGTTTGGCCTCAGATGCCCAGCTCAGATAACAAACCTGGAACAGGTAATTATAGCACCTTTATGTCTCAGAGTAAACTGGAAATCCTTGTGGCATCGACCAGTCTGTTAGTCATAGGCAGGGACAAAAGAGGGGAAAAAACAGCTTCCTAACTGTATTATCAGAATTGTACACCATTGTTGCATATACCTGTGCTATTCCAATGCTTGGCATTAAAAAAAGTTGAATATTTTCACCCTCTGATAAGAGATATTGATAACACATAAAGCCACTACAAATACTTGCAGATAATAGATGGATGGATGATAGGAGAGGCCCCAAAAGATTGGAGAAGGGCTAACCTACTGCCTACCTTAAAAGGGGGAGAAGGAGGAGCTGGAGAACTATAGATCAGTCAGCGTGACCTCGATACCTGGGAAGCTACCAGAGCAATGTATAAAACAGTCAATTTACAAATAACTGTAGGATAAAGGGGTGGTCACTAGCAGCTGGCATGGATTTACTAAGCACAAATCATGCCAAACTAGCTTATCCTTCTTTGACAAGGTAACTGGTTTGGTGGATACGGGGAATGTGGTGGACATAATACACCTGGACTTTTGCAAGGCTTTTGACACCATCCCACATGACATTCTGATAAGTAAGGTGGAGAAATGCAAGCTCAGTAGAGATAGCATTAAGTGGATATATAATTGGCTAAACAACAGCAAACAAAGAGTAACTATTAATGGAATGATGTCAGATTGGAAGGAGGTCTGCACTGGGGTTCCACAGGGATCTGTTCTGGATCCAGTGTTATTTAATATCTTTATTAATGTCCTAAATATAGGAATAGCAAGCTGTTCAAAATTTGCAGATGACAAAGCTTGGGGCATGGGATTGCAAACACGCTGGATAGAGCTAAAATTCAAAGCGATCTTGATAAATTGGAGAACTGGGCTATAGACAACAAAATGAAATTCAACAAAGATAAATGTAAGGTGCTACACATGGGGAAGAAAAACCAAATGCACAAATACAGAATGGGAGATAACTGGGTTAGCAGCAGCACTGCTGAGAAAGATCTGGGAGTTGTGGTGGATCACCACCTCAACATGAGTCAGCAATGTGATGCAGTTGCAAAAAAAAATGCAAATGCAGTTTTGGGTTGCATTGACAGAGGCATAGCATGCAAGTCACAGGAAGTACCACTCTACTTGGTGCTGGTTTGGCCTCAGCTGGAGTTCTGTGTCCAATTTTGGTCACCAATGTATAGAAAGGATATAGAGAAACTGGAAAGGATCCAGATGTAAGCAACAAAGATGATTAAAGGGATGGAACTCAAGCCATATGAGCAAAGGCTGAAGGAACTGGGTATGTTTAGTTTGGAAAAGAGATCAGAAAAGGGATTAACCAGAGACGTGATAATGGTTTTCAGATACTTGAAAGGATGCCATAAAGATGAAGAAAAAATGTTCTTTCTTGCCTTAGAGGTCAGGAAAAGAGGCAATGGGTTCAAACGGCTAAAATTTCTATGCTGATTAGATCTCAGGAAAAACTTTTTAACTGTAAGAACAGTAGGACAATGGAACAGACTACCTAGGGTAGTCATGGAAATGCCTTCACTGGAGGTTTTCAAAGGGAGGTTGGACAGCCATCTGTCTTAGATGCTTTAGACATAACAAATCCTGCATCCTGGCAGGGTGTTAGACTACATGACCCTTCCAGTCCCTTCTAACCCTATGGCTCTATGAGTCTACGAATAGAAAACCTTTCTTTCTGCCAGAACAATATTAACGGATGCAACAGGACTACAGTTTGGTAATATGTATAATTGTACCTACTGCAAAAGATGCTTGCGTATTTATCATTGTATTACTTTCAAAATCATGCATTGTATTGTCACAGTTTTGATTTTAAAGTCTTTTCTTTAGCCACTTTCTAAATCCATACAGTCATATGTACAAATATAAAGGCAATTTGTAAATTAATCTTAGGTCAATCAGCTGTAGAAAATTTCTATGGCAACATCTGCTGTGGATCAGGAAGAATTCTTCAGATAAGATGTGTGCACTATGGGTCTGCAGAGGGTCAGTGATCCAAGAAACTAAAGGAAAATTTAGGCTGAAGATCAGAAGCAGCTTTCAGAGACTCAGATGTATTCAATAGCAGAATACTCTTCTCAAGGGAAGTGATGGATGTCCCATCACATGGGACTTTAAAGTAGCAGAACACTAGAAACATACTGACAGGGACGTGGAGTGGATGAACAAATAGGTTTTTCTCACCTAACATCTATGTTGCAGTGAAGGAACATCTATGTTCCAGCCATCGAGAGATCGTGTGAAATGCCAAAGAAAAGATAGAAGGATGCCAACTGCACAAGAGTGATACAGACAGAAAGAGGGGAAAAGATTGTACTAATTACTCTTGACCCACGTTTATGGCCACCGTTTGGCTTATGCAACTTACTTCCTATGAGAATTTAAGGCAGCTTACATGTGTTTTATGCACTATATTCATCTTGGTGGTGCAGGCTGGTATTAAGGGTGATTATTTTGCTTAATTTTGGTGTATTTATATAGGGGGTGTTTGTTTATTGGTAGATTAAATTATATTTAACCCAGGTTATGTAAATTATTAAGTAGGCACAGAGTATATAAAGGAGATTTGCTTGATAGTGTCACAAACCATATGGTAACTTTTATGATTCAGACTACCATACACATCCAATTACAGAGTAACTTCAATAAA